>NC_044996.1:966913-1194775 GCF_008728515.1 Papio anubis | reverse complement strand
TCCTATTTCTCAACATCCTCTCCAGCACCTGTTGTTTCCTGATTTTTTAATGATTGCCATTCTAACTGGTGTGAGATGGTATCTCATTGTGGTTTTGATTTGCATTTCTCTGATGGCCAGTGATGATGAGCATTTTTTCATGTGTCTGTTGGCTGTATGAATGTCTTCTTTTGAGAAGTGTCTGTAGTTTGTTTCTTACTAATGAGTTGTTTGAGTTTCTTACCCATTATCAGATATACAGTTTGCAAATATTTTCATCCATTCCATAGGTTGCCTTTTCACTCTGTTGATTATTTCTTTTGCTGTGTAGAAAGTTTTTAGTTTGATGCAATCCCAGTTGTCTGTTTTTGTTTTTGTTGCCTGTGATTTTGGTGTCATATAAAAAAAGTATTGCCCAAATCAATATCAGGAAGTTTTTTTCCTGTTTTCTTCTAGGAGTTTTATAGTTTCAGGTCTTATATACAAGTGTTTAATCAATTTTGAGTTGAATTTTATGTATAGTTTGAGAAAAGGGCCCAATTTCTTTCTTCTGTATGTGGAAATTCAGTTTTCCCAATATCATTTATTGAAGAGACTCTCTTTTTCCTGTTGTGTGTTCTTGGCACCCTTGTCAAAAATCTGTTGACAGTAAATGTGTGAATTTATTTCTGGGCTTTTCTATTCTGTTCCCTTGGTTGATGTGTCTATTTTTATGCCAGCACCATACTATTTTGATTACTGGAGACTTGTAGTATATTTTGAAATCAGGAAGTATGATTCCTCTAGCTTTGTTCTTCTTAAGATTGCTTTGCCTGGCTGCATGTGATGGCTCACACCTGTAACCCCAGCACTTTGGGAGGCTGAGATGGGTTGATCACTTGAGGTCAGGAGTTTAAGAGCAGCCTCACCAACATGGTAAAACCCCGTCTCTACTGAAAAAATACAAAAATTAGCCAGGTGTGGTAGCTGAGGCAGGAGAATCACTTGAACCTGGGAGGCAGAGGTTGTGGTGAGCTGAGATTGCACCACTGCACTCCAGCCTGGGTGACAGAGCAATACTCTGTCTCAAAAAAAAAAAAAAAAAAATTGCTTTGCCTCCTTGGGGTCTTTTGTGATTTCATATTAATTTAAATTTTTTTTATTTCTGTGAAGAACACCATTGAGATTTTGAGATTTTGATACAGATCACATCAAATCTATAGATTACTTTGGGTATTGTGGACATTTTAACAATACTAATTCTTTCAATTTAGGAATATGGAATATCTTTTATTTATCTGTGTCTTCTTTAATTTCCTTCATAAATGTTTTCTATATTTTCATTGTACAAGTCTTTCATTTCTTTGGTTAAGTCTATTCATAAGTATTTTATTCTTTTGTTGCTATTGTAAATAAGATTATTTTCTAATTTCCTTTGGGATAGTTTATAGTGTATAGAAACACCACTGACTTCTGTATGTTGATTTTGTATCCTGCAACTTTACAGAATTTGTGTATTAGTTCTAATAATTTTTTGTTGAGTCTTTAGAGTTTTCTACATGTACGATCGTGTCATCTGCAAAAAGAGATGATTTTACTATTCTCTCCTATTTGGATGCTTATTTTATTTATTTATTTTTTTAAATTATATTTGAAGTTCTGGGGTACATGTGCAGAATGTGCAGTTTTGTTACATAGGTATACATGTGCCCTGGTGGTTTGGTGCACCCATCAACCCGTCACCTACATCAGGTATTTCTTCTAATGTTATCCCTCTCCTAACCCCCCACCCCCCAACAGGCCCTGGTGTGCGATGTTCCCCTCCCTGCTTCTATATGTTCTTATTGTTCAACTCCCACTTATGAGTGAGAACATGCAGTGTTTGGTTTTCTGATTTTGTGATAGTTTGCTGAGAATGATGGTTTCCAGCTTCATCCATGTCCCTGCAAAGGACATGAACTCATCCTTTTTAATGGCTGTATAGTATTCCATGGTGTATATGTGCTACATTTTCTTAATCCAGTCTATCATTGATGGACATTTGGGTTGGTTCCAAGTCTTCTGCTATTGTGAATAGTGCCACAGTAAACATACATGTGCATGTGTCTTTATCGTAGAATGATTTATAATCCTTTGGGCATATGCCCAGTAATGGGATTGCTGGGTCAAATGGTATTTCCAGTTCTAGATCCTTTAGGAATCGCCAAACTGTCTTCCACAATGGTTGAATTAATTTACACTCCCATAAACAGTGTAAAAGCGTTGCTATTTTTCCACAACCTCTCTAGCATCTGTTGTTTCCTGACTTTTTAATGATCACCATTCTAACTGGCATGAAATGGTATCTCTTTTTTTTTATTTTTTTTAATGGTACATAAAGCTTTATTGTGGTATAATTTACATATCGTAAAATGTGCCCATTGTAACTGTATACATTATTTTTTAGTAAATTTATGGTTTTAGAGCATTTTCATCATCTCAAAAACTTCCCTCAGCCCATATGCAGTAAATTCCCACTACCACCCCTAATTCCAAGCAACTATTGCTTTCATTTCAGTCTTTCTTTTAACATAACTTTTTTTAATACTTTAAGTTCTAGGGTACATGTGCATAACGTGCAGGTTTGTTACATATATATACTTGTGCCATGTTGGCTAATATCTAGACCCTACAAAGAACTCAAACAAATTTACAAGAAAAAAACAAACAACCCCATCAAAAAGTGGGCAAAGGATATGAACAGACATTTCTCAAAAGAAGACATTCATACAGCCAACAGACACATGGAAAAATGCTCATCATCACTGGCCATCAGAGAAATGCAAATCAAAACCACAATGAGATCCCATCTCACACCAGTTAGAATGGCAATCATTAAAAAGTCAGGAAACAGCAGGTGCTGGAGAGGATGTGGAGAAATAGGAACACTTTTACACTGTTGGTGGGATTGTAAACTAGTTCAACCATTATGGAAAACAGTGTGGTGATTCCTCAAGGATCTAGAGCTAGAAGTACCATATGACCCAGCCATCCCATTACTGGGGATATACCCAAAGAATTATAAATCATGCTGCTATAAAGACACATGTACACGTATGTTTATTGCGGCACTATTCATAATAGCAAAGACTTGGAATCAACCCAAATGTCCATCAGTGACAGACTGGATTAAGAAAATGTGGCACATATACACCATGGAATGCTATGCAGCCAAAAAAAAAAGGATGAGTTCGTGTCCTTTGTAGGGACATGGATGCAGCTGGAAACCATCATTCTTAGCAAACTATCACAAGAACAGAAAACCAAACACCACATGTTCTCACTCATAGGTGGGAACTGAACAATGAGATCACTTGGACTCGGGAAGGGGAACATCACACACCGGGGCCTATCATGGGGAGGGGGGAGGGGGGAGGGATTGCAATGGGAGTTATACCTGATGTAAATGACGAGTTGATGGGTGCTGACGAGTTGATGGGTGCAGCACACCAACATGGCACAAGTATACATATGTAACAAACCTGCACGAAATGGTATCTCATTGTGGTTTTGATTTGCATTTCTCTAATACCCAGTGATGATGAGCATTTTTTCATATGTCTGTTGGCTGCATAAATGTCTTCTTTTGAGAAGTGTCTATTCATATCCTTTGCCCATTTTTTGATGGGGTTGTTTTTTTCTTGTAAATTTGTTTAAGTTCTTTGTAGATTCTGGATATTAGCCCTTTGTCAGATGGATAGATTGCAAAAATTTTCTCCCATTCTGTAGGTTGCCTGTTCACTCTGATGATAGTTTCTTTTGCTGTGCAGAAGCTCCTTAGTTTGATTAGATCCCATTTGTCAATTCTGGCTTTTGTTGTCATTGCTTTTGGTGTTTTAGATATGAAGTCTTTGCCCATGCCTATGTCCTGAATGGTATTACCCAGGTTTCCCTCTAGGATTTTTATGGTCCTAGGTCTTACATTTAAGTCTTTGATCCATCTTGAGTTGATTTTTGTAAAAGGTATAAGGAAGGGGTCCAGTTTCAGTTTTCTGCATATGGCTAGCCAGTTTTTCCAACACCATTTATTAAATAGGGAATCTTTTCCCCATTGCTTGTTTGTGTCAGGTTTGTCAAAGAAAAGATGGTTGTAGCTGTGTGGTGTTATTTCTGAGGCCTCCGTTCTGTTCCATTGGTCTATATCTCTGTTTTGGTACCAGTACCATGCTGTTTTGGTTACTGTAGTCTTGTACTGTAGTTTGAAGTCAGGTAGCATGATGCCTCCAGCTTTGTCCTTCTTGCCCAGGATTGTCTTGGCTATGTGGGCTGCTTTTTGGTTCCATCTGAAGTTTAAAGTAGTTTTTTCCAATTTTGTGAAGAAACTCATTGGTAGCTTGATGGAGATAGCATTGAATCTATAAATAACCTTGGGCAGTATGGCCATTTTCACGATATTGATTCTTCCTATCCATGAGCATGGAATGCTCTTCCATTTGTTTGTGTCCTCTTTTATTTCATTGAGCAGTGGTGTGTAGTTCTCCTTGAAGAGGTCCTTCACATCCCTTGTAAGTTGTATTCCTAGGTATTTTATTCTCTGTAGCAATTGTGAATGGGAGTTCACTCATGATTTGGCTATCCGTTTGTCTGTTATTGGTGTGTAGGAATGCTTGTGATTTTTGCACATTGACTTTGTATCCTGAGAATTTGCTGAAGTTGCTTATCAGCTTAAGGAGGTTTTTGGCTGAGATGATGGGATTTTCTAAATATACAATCATGTCATCTGCAAAGAGAGACAATTTGACTTCCTTTTTTCCTATATGAGTACGCTTTATTGCTTTCTCTTGCCTGATTGCCCTGGCCAGAACTTCCAATACTATGTTGAATAGGAGTGGTATGAGAGGGCATCATTGTCTTGTGCCAGTTTTCAAAGGGAATGCTTCCAGTTTTTGCCCATTCCGTGTGATATTGTCTGTGGGTTTGTCATAAATAGCTCTTATTATTTTGAGGTATGTTCCATCGATACCTAGTTTATTGAGAGTGTTTAGCATGAAGAGGTATTGAATTTTATCGAAGGCCTTTTCTGCATCTATTGAGATAATCATGTGGTTTTTGTCTTTGGTTCTCATTATGTGATGGATTATGTTTATTGATTTGCATATGTTGAACCAGCCTTGCATCCCAGGGATGAAGCCAACTTGATTGTGGAGGATAAGCTTTTTGATGTGCTGCTGAATTCAGTTAACCAGTATTTTATTGAGGATTTTCGCACTGATGTTCATCAGGGATATTGGCCTGAAATTTTCTTTTTTTGTTGTGTCTCTGCCAGGTTTTGGTATCAGGATTATGCTGGCCTCATAAAATGAGTTAGGGAGGGTTCCCTCTTTTGCTATTGTTTGGAATAGTTTCAGAAGGAATGGTACCACCTCCTCTTCGTACCTCTGGTAGAATTCAGCTGTGAATCTGTCTGGTCCTGGATTTTTTTTTTGGTTGGTAGGCTATTAATTACTGCCTCAATTTCAGAACTTGTTATAGGTCTATTCAGTGATTTGACTTCTTCCTGGCTAAGTCTTGGGAGAGTGTATGTGTCTAGGAATTTATCTATTTCTTCTGGATTTTCTAGTTTATTTTCATAGATGTGTTTATAGTATTCTCTGATGGTAGTTTGTATTTCTGTGGGATCAGTGGTGATATCACCAATATCATTTTTTATTGCATCTACTTGATTCTTTTCTTCTTTATTAGTCTGGCTAGCAGTCTATCTATTTTGTTGAAGAAATTCCCACTTAAAAAAGGTTATATCTCTGATTAGTGCCACAACATGATGAACTTTGAAAATATGCTAAGTGAAGGCCAGGCGCGGTGGCTCACGCCTGTAATCCCAGCACTTTGGGAGGCCAAGGCGGGCAGATCACGATCCTGGATTCACTGATTTTTTGAAGAGTTTTTCATGTCTCTATCTCTTTCAGTTCTGCTCTGATCTTAGTTATTTCATGTCTTCTGCTAGCTTTTGAATTTGTTTGCTGTTACTTCTCTAATTCTTTAATTTTGATGTTAGGGTGTCAATTTTCAATCTTTCCTGCTTTCTCTTGTGGGCATTTAGTGCTATAAATTTCCCTCTAAACACTGGTTTAAATGTGTCCCAGAGATTCTGGTACGTTGTGTCTTCGTTCTCCTTGGTTTCAAAGAACAGCTTTACATCTGCCTTCATTTCATTATTTACCTGGTAGTCATTCAGGAGCAGGTTGTTCAGTTTGCAGTAGAAAATGACTTCACTTGCCCCAGACCTAATAATTTCCCTTGTTCCCACTTCTTCTTGGTGCTTTCCTCCTTTGTGTCTACCATCGTAACATTCATCTAACCATAGTTGTCTTATGTAGATGTTGGGTGCTGTTGAGAAATGCACAAAGCAAATTAGAAGGAAGATGTGATTGACAGAAATTGTTTTTTACTGTGTATTCACTTTCCATGTATTTGTGCTAATCTCTCCATACAGGTCTTCTTTGGCAATGTGGATTCATCTGGGATAAAACACAATATTTTTAACCCTCCAATTATTGCTCGATACATCCGTTTGCACCCAACTCATTATAGCATTCGCAGCACTCTTCGCATGGAGTTGATGGGCTGTGATTTAAATAGTAAGTGCCAAGTCATCCTATATCCTTCTTCCCTCAACTGTGGGTAGGGCGACTAACTGTTCTAGTTATCCTGAGACTGGGGGAGGGTTCCCAGTATCAGGACACAAAATTGTCAGTGCTAAAACCAGCGCAGTCCTGGGCAAACCCAGAAATACCATTCAACCCAGCAACGCCATAACTGGGTGTATACTCAAAGGAATATAAATCATTCTGTCATAAAGACACATGTATACATATATTCATTTCCGCACGATTCACAATAGCAAAGGCATGGAATCAACCTAAATGCCCATCAACAACAGACTGGATAAAGAAAATGTGGTACATACATACCATGGAATACTATGCAGCCATAAAAAAGAATGAGTTCATGTCCTTTTCAGCAACATAGATGCAGCTAGAGGCCATTATCATAAATGAACTAATGCAAGAACAGAAAACCAAATATCACCTGTTCTCATAAATGGGAGCTAAACATTAAATGCACATGGACACAATAATGGAAACTCAGGAGGGGAGAGGTTGGGAGGGGGGTGTGGGTTCGAAGGTTACGTATTGGGTACTACACTCACTACCTGGGTGAGGGGATCATTCATACACCAAGCCTCAGTGACATGCAATTTACCCATGCAACAAACCTACCCATATACCGCCTAGAACCTAAAATAAAAGTAGAAGAAGAAAAGAAACAAGGAAAATTAAAGAGTCACACAAAGTGGGAAGAGCTGGCCAGAAAACAGATAACAATAACAGAATTGGCTGGGCGTGGTGGCTCACACCTGTAATCCCAGCACTTTGGGAGGCCAAGGTGGGCAGATCACGAGGTCAGGAGATCAAGACCATCCTGGCCAACACGGTGAAACCCCATCTGTACTAAAAATACAAAAAATTAGCTGGTCATGGTGGCGTGCGCCTGTAGTCCCAGCTACTCTGGAGGCTGAGACAAGAGAATCACTTGAACCCGGGAGGTGGAGGTTGCAGTGAGCCGAGATCACGCCACTGCACTCCAGCCTGGGTAACAAAGCGAGACTCCATCTCAAAAAACAAAACAAAACAAAAAACCAATAACAGAATCTATGCAAAAGTTAACACCTGAGAAATGATATTATGATGACAGTAGCCCTAGAATATCAGTGGAGGCTGCTCAGTATAACTGACGCTGAAGCATGTCCTTGTGATAACCTTCTTTTTTCTTTTCTTTGAGGTTGCAGCATGCCGTTGGGAATGGAGAGTAAAGCAATATCAGATGCACAGATTACTGCCTCATCCTACTTCACCAATATGTTTGCCACCTGGTCTCCTTCAAAAGCTCGACTTAACCTCCAAGGAAGGAGTAATGCCTGGAGACCTCAGGTAAGAGGCAACAGATTTACTCTTTAACTGACTCAAAGCAGTGGTTGGGGAAAAAATGGGGGAGCCCTTGACTGTTTCTTCCGAGGTATTTCTGTCAACTGTTAGTCCTAAAAAGAGTGTCAAGGAAGTTTGATTATGGGCTAATATCTGTCAAAGAATTGTAGAAGCTAAAGTCCATTTTACATATAAATATCAACAATTAGCTTTCTTTCCAGGTTTCTCATTACATCAATGGAAAGTAAACATTTACTGTGCATCTTAGTATCCCCAGGATGCGTCTAGGGATACAAAGGTGAATTGTGAAAAATTTTGGCCCTGAAGTTGCTTACAGTTGAATAAGAGAGACTGATTAGCCAATAGAAAGTAGAGGCCTGGCAGCGCGGTGGCTCATGCCTGTAATCCCAGCACTTTGGGAGGCTGAGGCGGGCTGATCACAAGGTCAGGAGTTCGAGACCAGTCTTTTGCTGAGGCAGGATAATCACATGAACCTGGGAGGCGGACGTTGCAGTGAGCTGAGATCACACTATTGTACTCTGGCCCAGGTGACCGTGCCTGACTCCGTCTCAAAAAAAAAAAAAAAAAAAAGAAAGAAAGAAAGAAAGAGTGAGGCTGGGCACAGTGGCTCACTCCTGTAATCCTAGCACTTTGGGAGGCCTAGGTGGCAGATCACCTGAAGTCAGGAGTTCAAGACCAGCCTGGCCAACCTGGTGAAACCTCATCTCTACTAAAAATAGAAAATTATCCGGGCATGGTGGTGGGTACCTGTAACCACAGGTACTCGGGAGGCTGAGGCAGGAGAATCGCTTGAACTTGGGAGGCAGAGGTTCAGTGAGCTGAGATCGTGCCATTGCACTCCCGCCCGGGTGACAAAGCGAGACTCCATCTCCAAAAAAGAAAGCAGAGTGAGAAATGCTGTGGTGTGGTTAAGAGGGATTTTGGGAATTTCTGGGAGTAAATGGTTACCAAGAGGCTACTAATCCAACTCTATTGCCCTCAGGTGAATAATCCAAAAGAGTGGCTGCAAGTGGACTTCCAGAAGACAATGAAAGTCACAGGAATAACTACTCAGGGAGTAAAATCTCTACTTACCAGCATGTATGTGAAGGAGTTCCTCATCTCCAGCAGTCAAGATGGCCATCACTGGACTCTCTTTTTTCAGAATGGCAAAGTAAAGGTATGCTGGTCTCCTTGGAAAGAAAGGAAAAAAAAAAAACCACCTCTCCTAGAGCTTAGCATAACATAACAAGGTTGATATATGACCAAACTTTCAGGGCAACATTTATTAAGTACCTAAGGTAGCAAGACATTGTAAAAGGCATTCTGAGAGAACACGGTGACTTTAAGAAAAAGGTAAAGTACTGAGAAAAGGGCAGAGTAGATCCAAGAGTTGATTCTCCTCATCAGCACCTTGATTCCCAAGCCTTTTTGACCTTTAACTTTAGTGGTCCAGGAAGTCTTCATTCTTAATCTGGGTTTACTGGATAATTCAACAAATTGTGCTGATGAAAAGACATGACATAAACTCTTATCATCCCATGAGTAATGGGGGAAGGAATAGTTCCTCTCTTTGGTATTTTCTATATTCTTTGTTCACTAAGAGTTAACCATGATATGGTCCTTACCAATCTCTCTAATACAGTCTCTTGCCACTTGGCTCTTTAAGCTCCATCCATACTAAGAAGTTCGGCCGGGCGCGGTGGCTCAGGCCTGTAATCCCAGCACTTTGGGAGGCTGAGACGGGCGGATCACGAGGTCAGGAGATCGAGACCATCCTGGCTAACACGGTGAAACCCCGTCTCTACTAAAAAATACAAAAAACTAGCTGGGCGAGGTGGCGGGCGCCTGTAGTCCCAGCTACTCGGGAGGCTGAGGCAGGAGAATGGCGTAAACCCGGGAGGCGGAGCTTGCAGTGAGCTGAGATCCGGCCACAGCACTCCAGCCTGGGAGACAGAGCGAGACTCTGTCTCAAAAAAAAAAAAAAAAAAAGAAATTCTCAGGTCACTAAACACAGCACATTGTATCTCATATCAGGCTTTTAAATAGATACTATTTCTTCTACCTGGAACATTTTTCTAGCTGCGCACTACTGCCACTTTCACCTGACTCATTCTTTAAGTCTCAGATAAACATCATGTTCAAGAAGAATTCCCTTATCCATCAAGGCTGGATTAAAGACTTCACCAAACTGGCAGTTTGGTGAACTAAAGTCTAGACATTGGATATTCTAGAAGAAATTCCCATTTTAAAAAGGTTATATCTCTGATTAGTGCCACAACATGACGAACTTTGAAAATATGCTAAGTGAAGGCCGGGCGCGGTGGCTCATGCCTGTAATCCCAGCACTTTGGGAGGCCGAGGAGGGTGGATCACGAGGTCAGGAGATCGAGACCATCCTGGCTAACACAGTAAAACCCTGTCTCTTCTAAAAATACAAAAAATTAGCCAAGCATGATGGCGGGCACCTGTAGTCCCAGGTACTCAGGAGGCTGAGGCAGGAGAATGGCATGAACCCAGGAGGCGGAGCTTGCAGTGAGCTGAGATTGCGCCACTGCACTCCAACCTGGGCCACAGAGTGAAACTCAGTTTTAAAAAAAAAGGGAAAATATGCTAAGTGAATAGGCCAGACATAAAAGGATATAGATATTGTATGATTCTACTTATATGAGTGTGTTAGTCAGGGATATTCAAAGAAACAGAACCAATAGGAGATTCTGTCTGTCTGTCTGCCTTCTCTCTCTGGATGAGCTAAACTCTTTTAGTTCAAGACTGAAAGCAGGAAAAAGCAGATGTTCCAGTCCAAAGGCAGTCAGGCAGCAAAAATACTTTCTTACTTGGGGAAGACTCAGCCTTTTTGTTCTATTCAGGCCTTCAACTAATTGGATGATGCCTGTCCACATTAGGGAGGGCAATCTGCTTTACTCAGTCTACTGACTTCAGTGTTAATCTAATTCAAAAACACCCTCGGAGAAATACTCAGAATAATGTTTGAGTAAATATCTGGGCACCTTATAACCAAGTAAAGTAGATACATAAAAATAACCATCACAAGTCCACCCCTTGTCAATGTAGCACCCACCATACACATCTCCTTTATCTCTAAATAGAGACAGAAATGAGGTCCTAATTCCACCTAACATGATATGACAAAACTTGACTGGTATTGATAACTACCTTCTTCTACTACCCATTCTGTGTTGACTTTGCCTTCAGCAAGCATCTCAGCTGATTGTGGTTCTTTACCTGATGGGGTGACCCGAACCTTTATTCCTGAAGAGCCTGGGCCATTAGTAGTCCTGCATGGATTGGGTTGCTGTAGTTTCCCATTGACCAGAATCATAGGGTGTGGTAATAGTAAGAGATACTCTAAGGGATCTATTATATTCTAGACACACTCTTCCATACCTCCATTGTGAAGTAGTAGTCCAGTTTCCTTCCAGGAAGGACAAAACGCTGCCCCTTCCATGATTAACATATTCTAGTGTAATCAGCCTGCTGCCAGATAGCTGGCTGATCATCCTGGGAAATACTGCCATACTGGGGACTCTGTGTTTGTCTCTACTGCTATCAGATTGGGCCCTTAGCAGTGGCCATAGACAGGTCAGCCTTGTTGAATAGAAGTCCATGTTGCTGAGCCCACACATAACCTCTATCCCTGCCACCATGGCTACTTTGTTCATGAGCCCATCAGGCAGTGACATAGGTGGCTGAGTAAAGAGGATGACTGGTATCCACAGAACAGGTCATCATATCTACTTTTTTTTTTTTTTTTTTTGAGATGGAGTCTTGCTCTGTCACCCAGGCTGGAGTGCAATGGCACGATCTCAGCTCGCTGCAACCTCTGCCTCCCGGGTTCAAGCATTTCTCATACCTCAGCCTCCCAAGTAGCTGGGACTACAGGTGCACATCACCACACCTGGCTAATTTTTGTATTTTTAGTAGAGACAGAGTTTCACCATGTTGGCCAGGCTGGTCTTGAACTCCTGACCTCAGGTGATCCTCCCGCCTTTGCCTCCCAAAGTGCTGGGATTACAGGTGTGAGCCACTGCACCCGGCTCATCATATTTACTTGATTACTGAAATCCTTATCTGCTGAGGTCACCCTTTGTTGAGCACTCACATGGGACATAAATATCTTCACATCCTTCGCCCATTCAGAGAGATCTATCTGCATACCTCTTCCCCAAATTTCTTTGTCACCTGTTTTCTAATCATGTTCCTTCCAAGTCCATATCTGGACAAAGCACTGACTACAGCCCATAATTTGACATATAATTGCACACCTGGCCATTTCTTCTTCTAAGCAAAGTCCACAACCAGGTACACTGCCTAAAATTCTGCCCACTGTCCTTCATGGATATCTCAGATAGAGACTGTCCACTTTTGTGTAGTACCTGCATATCATGCAAAACCATTGGTAAACCAGGTCCAAGACTCCTCTTCCTCTGTAAACTGATCATAGGGAACTCCCAATGAGGCCATAAGTGCAGGCTGGGAGAGAGAAGGCAGGGTAGCAGAAACAGGCCCCATGGACATTTGGGCTACTTCTTAATGTAATTTACATGTGCCTTCAGGACCTGCTCGGACCTAACCATGTATATACCACTTCCATTTGATGATGGAGTGCCATTATTCATACCCAACTTTATGGCTTGGTAGATCAGATAACACCTAGTTCATGATGGGCAGTTCAGGTCACATGGCAACTTGGTAGTCTGTGGCTAAGCATTCAGTATCTACTAAGGCCCAGTTGTAGGCCAAGAGCTACTCACAAAAGGAGAATAGCTATTCACAGAGGATTACAGGAGGATTTCTCACTATAATAGCCCCTGCTCCATAAGTCAGGGAACCAATGTGAAGATCCTGCTAGCTGCTCAATGTATCTGTTCCAATTACGCATTCCAGGACTGGGGAAATAACCACAAGATAGGCTCACAGATCCTCTGCATCCACTTTGAGATGGACTTGAGCTAAAATTCCATTGATCATTTGACCCTCCATAAGCCCATACTCTTGACTGGTGGACCACAGTGACATTTTGGGTCTCCAGAAATTAGTGCCAGTTCAGAGCCATTGTCCAGTAGTCCCTAAAAGGTCTGATTAAGTATTTTTCTTCAATGCACAGTTATTCTGATAGAAAGGCCATATGTCCCTTTGGGGAAGGCTGAGAGAAAGTAACAGTATTCTTGGCAGTGTACCAGAGTCCTTCCTCAAGGAGACTGAGCCTCCCCTTCATTCAAGTAGTGCTGGGTCTGTAAACTTGCTCAAGTCTGGGAATTGATTGAGAGGCCGTGACTCTGTTTTTATTATTCAGGTTAGACTTTTGTTCACTTGACCTAGAACTTTTCCGCTTATACAGATCAAGTATTTGGTAGGCATTCTATCTATATCTCGTCTAGGAACACTATAATCTACTAGCCAACACCATAGTCATACTATTCTAATTGCTGCTTTGACTCTGCTATCCCTTATGGTAACCACACTTACCTTGCCTTTGGCAGTTGAGTGCTGCCCCTTTTCCCCTGTCACCCCAGGATCCAATTATTCCCATCGTATTTAGGTTTTCTAATTCAGTGAATGCAGGTCCCGCTGTAAGGTGTCACCTACAGAGAAGAGTGATCACAGAGCCCTTCGAGGATGCTGAGGTTCCTCTGACAAATTTATTTCTCAAAGTAATGGTGAGATCTGTGTCTTCTGAACTCTCCCAGTGTTGGTGAGTAGGTCTTAAATGACAAATTAACTCAAGCATTTCAGTCTCCTTTCTTCTATGTTAAACCAGGGCAAGTTTGAAATTTCTAGTTTGCTCACTGTGGGCCATCTTTTGGTCTGTGTTTCAGTCAACCAATTAAACCGTTAGAGGCCTTCCTAATTCCCTGAGATGCAAACTCAAGTCATTCTTTTGGAGTGTAGTGCATCTTGTCATGGGTCACCTTCATACCTCACCTCGCCTGCTGGGACTTGAGTGTAGTTAGAGATCTAATAACAAAGAGGGGTGGTAGGGTGGGTCCTGAAGGCAATCAGCATTATCTTGCATGGCAGTTGCCTCAGGGGAGGCCATTACAGTTTCCGCAGGCAGTGCAGGGTTAATCCACTTAGACTGGAGTGGAGACACTGCCACCACAGGGATGGAAAGACAACTTTCACTGGCAAAGAAGACTCATCAATATTTAGGAGCTCAATGTCCCCAGCTTAATCAGGGTCTTCCACACATACCTAATCCAACTTATAGTGCCCCATTCTTTCCCAATCAATGCCCTTGCTGTAACAGTAGAAACCCTGCAAAGCTGGAAGTTTGACTTGCTTTGTAATTCAGTTAGTCATGGGATGAGATTTGGCATTTGATTTTCAGCAATCTCAGCTCTGTGGCTACAGTAGATAAGGGTCTCCTTCAGGGCATACATAGAATCTGTCAGGTCATTTATGCAGCTCTTGAGCTGGGAATTCAAATTTCTGAGCTCCTCCTTTTCTTTCATCACTTTTTCCAGCAACATTAGCAGCAACCAACTAATCTCATCATTTCATTAGTTTGACAAATATGTTCATAAATGTCAATATACATAGTCACCAAGACCCTTGCTTCTTATAAGTAGTTATTAGGAGTATCCAGTGGAGATATTTTGCATATACATATATTTTGAGATGGAGTCTCACTCTGTCGCCCAGGCCAGAGTGCAGTGGCGTGATCTCAGCTCACTACAACCTCCATCTACCAGGTTCAAGGGATTCTCATGCCTCAGCCTCCCGAGTAGCTGGGATTACAGACACCTGCCTAATTTTTGTGTTTTTAGTAGAGACAGGGTTTTGTCATGTTGGCCAGGCTGCTCTCGAACTCCTGACCTCAGGTGATCCATCCGCCTCAGCCTCCCAAAGTGCTGGGATTACAGGCGTGAGCCACTGCGCCCAGCCTGGCTTGCATATTTCTATTACCAGATCATGCCGTGGACAATTTTTACTACTGAAAATAGTCAATAGTGTCTTTAAATTTCATCAGATTACAGAACCAATTCCAGAAATCCAATAACAAATGTATAAAATTTATCCTTGAAGTTCTGTTCCTTTAGAATCACTCTTGGTGTGAAAATCTATATTAGTCATGGTTCCCAAATAAACAGAACCAAGAGGAGACGCGCGCGTGCGCACACACACACACACTTATAAGGAATTAGCTCATGTGATTATGGAGTCTGACAAGTCTCAAGATCTGCAGGATGAGTTGGCAACCTAGAGACCCCTGAGAGCTGATTTGTAGTTCCAGTTCAAAGATCAGCAGGCTGCAGACCTAGAAAGAGTTAAAATGTTTTAGTTTGAGGCCAAAGGCAGAAAAAAACCAAAACCGAAGTCCCAGTTTAAAGGTAGTCAAATAGAAGGAACTGTCTCTTACTAAGAGGACAGTCAGCCTTTTTGTTATATTTAGCCCTTCAACTGATTGGATAAGTTCCACCTACACTGGGGAGGACAATCTGCTTTACTTAGTCTATCAACTCAAATGTTAATCTCACCACAAAACACTCTCACAGACACACATAAAATAAAGTTTAATCAAATATATGGGCACCCCATGACCCAGTCAAGTTGACACATAAAATTAACCACCATAATGAGGTATCTAGAGTAGGCAAATTCATAAAGACAGAAAGTAGAAAAGAGGTTACCAGGGGCTTGGAATGGGGAGGAAATGGAGAGTTATTTTTAACGAGTACAGAGTTTCTGTTTGGGGTGATGAAAATGTTCTGGAAATGGATAGTGGTAATGGGTGCACAATATTGTGAATATACTTAATACCACTAAATTGTACACTTAAAATGATTAAAATGGTAAATTTTATGTATATTGTACAACAACAAAAAAGGCTATATCACTGACAATACATTGTTGTATTTGGCAAAGAAAGGGGAATCTCCAGCCCCCTCATCAAAAAAAACCCCACAAACTTCCATTTTAAAATAATGAGCTGAAATCATAGCAGAGAGAGGTGAATAATGAGCAAATATAAAAAGGAAGACCTGAAACTCTAAACGGCTCCTCATTACCCGCTCCCCTCCAGGCCCTGGTAACCACATTCTACTTTTTGTTTCTATGAATTTGACTACTTTAGATACCAAATATAATAAATTTCTATATATCTATATATTTTTAACTCCATAATATATTTTATATATTCAAGTAACAAACTTTTATATTGTTTAAAAGGTAAATGTTTGTTTAGATTTACACACATAGTAACCTCTTTTTTGTCTTTATTATTGTGTTTCAACCTCTGGTTGACAGAGTGAGACTCCATTTCTAAAAAATAAAAATAAAATTGTATCCTATTTAAAAAAAAAAAAAAGCAAAAGCAAATCGTGTGCATTTTATAAAAGGCATATCTAAAACATTAGATACAGAAAAGTTGCAAGACAAAGATAGGAAAAGAAGTTATGCAAATATCTAAAAGATACCGATTGCAGCTCTATTGATAGCAGAAAAATAGACTTTAAAGCAAGAAAGTATTACTGGAGATTAAGAATGTGATTTCATGGCCAGATGTGGTGGCTCACGCCTGTAATCCCAGCACTTTGGGAGCCCGACGCGGGCAGATCACGAGGTCAGGTGATCAAGACCATCCTGGCTAACAAGGTGAAACCCCATCTGTACTAAAAAAAAAAATACAAAAAATTAGCCGGGCATGGTGGCGGGTGCCTGTAGTCCCAGCTACTCAGGAGGCTGAGGCAAGAGAATGGCATGAACCCAGGAGGTGGAGCTTGCAGTGAGCAGAGATGACGCCACTGCACTCCAGCCTGGGCGACAGAGTGAGACTCCGTCTCAAAAAAAAAAAAGTGATTTCATAATAATCAAAGGTCTCTGAGAAAATAAAATTTGAATTTATATTATGTAATTACATAGCTTCAAAATATTTAAAGCAGAAACTGATAGAAAAAGGAAAATGGACAAATTCACAATTTAGAATGCTAGATTTTAACACATTTCTCATCAAGTGATGGAACAATGTATAGAAATAGAACAGTTAATTCACAAGTTTGATCTTATAGACATATTTAGAAAATAGCACCTTGAAATTGCAGAATTACACATTCTTTGGAAGTACACAAAGGAAACATGTTAGAATTTTCCATTTTAAGCTACAAATAAAGTAGTCTCAAATTTCAGATAATATAAAACATGTTTTCTGGTCACAATACAATTAAAGTAGATATAAGTAAGAAAGAGATAACTATAAAATCTTCCTATGTTAGAAATCAAGAAATATACTTTTAAACCCATATGTCAAAGAAGAAATCATAAATTAGAAAATATTTTAAACTGAATGATAACAAGGCATGACATATTAAAATGTGGGAATCAGCTAAAGCAATACTTAGAAGGAAATATATAGCCTTAAAAACATATATTAGAAAAGAAGAAAGCCTGAAAATTCATGAGCTAAGGTATGTCTCAAGAAGCTAGGGGAACAGCAAAATAAACCAAAAGGAAGTAGAAGCAAGGAAATAATAAAGATATGAAGTAAATGAAGTAAAAAAGAAACATACAATAGAGAGAATAAACAAAACCAAAAGTTGGTTCCTTGAAATTGACAAACTTCTGGCAAGAGCAATCAAGATGAAAAGAAGGCACAAATGATATCAGAAACTTTAAAAAATTGGACATCAATAAAGATCCCACAAAAATTTCTGCCAATATAAAAAATGAGAATACTTATTAATCTTTTAACAGTAAGTTTAGAAAATTAGGTAAAATGGATGAATCCCTGGTAAATACAACAAGAATGAATAAAAACCTTGAAACTCCTAAAACCTTTGAGAAACTGAATTTGTATTCAAAAATCTTCCTGCAAAAAAAAAATCCAGATCCAGATGGCTACACTAACTACATTCTACCAGTTTTTCAAGGGAGAAATAATATTAACCTTACAAAACTTCTTCCAGAAAATGGAAAAAGATGGTATGTTATTCAATTCTCTTATAATAATAGCATAACATTGACAACCAAACCCAACATGAACAGTATTAGAAAGGAAGATAATAGGCCCATTTTATTCATAAATATAAATCCCAAACAAAATATTAGCAATATGGATCCAAATTGGATTTATGTTAGGAATGCAAGGTTGGCTTATACATTAGAAAACTGATATAATTTATCACAGTGATAGACTGAAGGATTATACATATTGGATATCCTAAACAGTGCAATAAGATGAGAAAAAGAAGGAAAATATGTAAAACAAAATAAATACCAAAATTAATTAATTAATTGTATTTCTGTATACCAGAAACAGTTGGAAAAATAGCATTTTAAAATTCCAAGCACGAGTCACACATTCCTGTCAGATAATGGCAGCTGCCTAAATCTCTCCACACAGTCTTCTTTTTGTTTTCAGCAAGCTTGAAAAATTTTTTAAATTCTAACAATTTATATAAATTTATATATAAATTCCTTTGGATTTATGACTAAAACCGCCCATAACCCATCTACAGAATAACCAGAAGATAAAAAGTACTGAAAGTTTATATTTACAAGTAGAAAATAAATCTACAAATCTAGACAACCTTGCTCCAGAGAGAAACCCTGTCTCAAAAAAAAAAAAAAAAAGAAAGAAAGAAAGGAAGAAAGAAGAAAGCAAATGTTGGAACTTAACTGTCCTATAAAAACAAAAGTGAATCACGAAATTACAAGACCCACAGACCTCTTTGGTCCCATCTGTTAAATAAATTGCACTTCCATTTATCAACAGTAGAGGGTACTCCTGGCTCAGAAACCTAGTAAGGCACCCAGCCCTCATGTCTGCCTACATAAATCACCTCTTTTGCTGAAACAAGAAAATGTAAGGAATTTCTAAATGAATAGAAAATAGCACATGAGGCAGATGGTATTAATGTTCTTGAGTTTTTATTCCCTCTTTCCTTGAAAACCTCATCAACTTTAGGCATGGCCATGTGACTCATTTTGATCAATAGAATGTGATTGGACATGACATATACCACTTCCAAACAGAAGCTTTAAATGTGATTTTGTGTTTGACACTCTTGTGCCACTGCTCCAGGCTCCAGACTTTGAGCCTCTAGAATGATGAGTGAATAAATTTATTTTGTTTTAAAGGCACTAAGTGTGTAGTGAATTTGTTACAGTAGCCCTAGAAATCTAATACTAACAAAAACAATGTTAGAGTTGGATTAGAAGTGTCAGTGAGAACTTAGGAATTAAAAAAGCATATTCTTAGCACTGTTTGCTGAAGGAATCTAGAAGTAATTACACTGCAGTAATAACAAGCCCATCGCATGCCCAAATCTTGGTCTCTAACTGCCATTTTCCATTCAAAAGAATCTGAGCTCCCTAGAGAAATGACTTTTTCAAGGCTGGATCAAGGAAACTGCCAGGTGATCTTAGATGATCTTGGTGATCTTGATGTGCCAGAAGATAAATGGGATCATGGGAAAAGAACACAGCAACTGGCCCGAAGGGCTTCCTGTTGGCTAGATTTGAGACAATTTGAGCATCAAAAGGAATAATGAGGGTAATGGATCATAATTGGAAAATCAGTTTGCAACCATCAATATACTATTGAATACTTGTAAAGAACTTTAAGGGTTGCTAATACCATTGGATAAAAGCTTGTTGTGAAACAGAATATTTGCATGATCTCAAAGTCTCACTCCACAAATTGTTAGGAAAAGTCAGGAGATTGAGACCATCCTGGCTAACACAGTGAAACCCCGTCTCTACTAAAAATACAAAAAAAAAAAAAAAATTAGCAGAGCCTGGTGGGGGGCACCTGTAGTCCCAGCTACTCGGGAAGCTGAGGCAGGAGAATGGTGTGAACCCGGGGGGGCGGAGCTCGCAGTGAGCTGAGATTGTGCCACTGCACTCCAGCCTGGGCGACAGAGCGAGATTCCGTCTCAAAAAAAGAAAAAAAATTGAGGCAGAATTTCGCTATGTTGCCTGGGCTTGTCTCAAACTACTGGGCTCAAGCAATCCTCCTGCCTCAGCCTCCTGAGTAGCTGAGACTATAGGGGCATGCCACTATGCCTAGTTTAAGAGGTAGTATTTAAACTGAGACCTGAAGGGTAAAAAAACATGGATAAAAGAAGAAACAGAAGGGGTAAGAGCCTTCCAAGCAGAGGGAATCACATATACAAAGGCTCTCATGTTAAATAAAACAAGAGTTGACATTGTTGAGAAACTAAAAGATTAGTTTATCTGCGATGCAGTAGAATAGGAGGAATGCAGTGGGAGAATTGATCAGAGACTTGGGCTGGGGCTATATTAGGCAGAGCTTGGAGACCAGAATAAGGGGGCCAAGGTGGGAACAAACCAATTAAATTGGCATTTCTCCCCGGGGGGTGGGGGGCAGGGAGCTAGCCCATGCATCATTTTTTAAAAGCTCCAAAGGCGATTCCAATAAGCAGCCAGGGTTGGGAACCTAGGGGGGACATGTAGCTAGATTAATGAAGATGGCCCAAACTTCTTTTGTTCTGATACCTAAACTCTCTGTAGGAACACAGTGCTACTTTACAGTACATTCGCCAGGAAAAGTCTCTTCCCATTTGGAATCTGAAGTAAAACCGACACCACACTTGAAGATGCCAGGATTGTTAGAGGAAAATGTCACCCAATAGTCCCAGGAAGCAGGAGCCCTTTTGTTGCTATTTCACCACTTCTTTCCGGTATGGTGGCAAGTTGCCTCCTTACACACAAACTGCCTCAGGAGATCCTAAGGATATCATGGTGTCTGTCCTTGCAAGAGCATGCACTATGGTAGGACATTACCTTCATTCTGTTCCTTTTTCTCCAAGACTCTTGCGTATTCTCACCATTTGGCTGGACTTTCTTCTGTAGGTTTACCTCGGAATCCACACAAAACCCACAGGGTTTTAGAGTTGCCTTGAATTACACACTTGAACATTCGGATCTTCATTTTCCCAAACATCCACCCAGTTATAGGTGGCCTTTGCTCCAAAGTCCTGGAGTAGCAAGATGCCTTGAGTCTTAGACTGTCTTCCCACTTCTTTCTCTCTGTATCCCCTCCTGCCAAGGTTGCCCAGCCACATTAAATTGCATGCCTTGCTGTGTTGCATTCGTTATCATTCTAAAGTTGTCACCAACATGTGGGAAACCAGTTTATCTAACTAATAATGATAGCTACCATTTTCTGAGCTCTTACTGTGTACTCTTCTTGCCACAGCAAATGCATTGACAAGGGAGTCTGCTGGCCAAAGCCTGACTCTCATCTCCAGATGATCCAACACAGGTGCTGTGTGTGACCCGGGACAAAGCACTTAATATCATCGAGGTTTGGAAAGTGGGTGAGAACATTCTAGATATAAGGCCTAGCTAGAGTGAAGGCCTCCAAAGCAGGGTGCTCTTAATTCTAGATGTCCCAGATGCATGGGACAGAGTAATCTAGTCATCTTCCAGGATTAATCCTGGACTCCTGGAAACAACTAGAAGTGAGAAAAGCATCTGTGCTTTGCAGTGACCACTGTCCTGTCAGACAATCAATAAATGCTATCTTTCCTCTTTCAGGTTTTTCAGGGAAATCAAGACTCCTTCACACCTGTGGTGAACTCTCTAGACTCACCGTTACTGACTCGCTACCTTCGAATTCATCCCCAGAGTTGGGTGCACCAGATTGCCCTGAGGATAGAGGTTCTGGGCTGTGAGGCACAGGAGCTCTACTGAGAGTGGCCACTGCAGCACCTGCCAGTGCCCGCACCCCTCCCTCCTCAGCTCCAGGGCAGTGTCCCTTCCTGGCTTGCCTTCTACCTTTGTGCTGACCTTCGGTTTACTTCCTGCCCCACATTGTCCATGGCCCCATTATTTTGCTATGTATTTAAACTATACAGTCCTAGCAGACACTGCCTTGAAGCCTCCCGAATTAACTATCATTAATCCTGCATTTATTTGGTGGGGGGCCAGGAGGGTGCATCCAATTTAACTTAACTCTTACCTATTTTCTGCAGCTGCTCCCAGATTATTCCTTCCTTCCAATGTAACTAGGCAAAAAGTTGTTTTTGCTTCCTTACACATAGACATAATTATGTTATTTAGTCATGAGGGGCACATTCTTATCTCCAAAACTAGCAGTCTTAAACTGAGAATTATAGATAGGGTTCAAGAATCCCTAAGTTTCCTAAAATTATATGGGACATTCTGTATAAATGCAAATGTGCATTCTTCTGACGAGTGTCCATAGATTTAATCTCAGAAAGATGTAGACATAAAACCATTTGGTCTTAACTCTGACCAATAAAAAATAAGTCAGGAGGATGGAATTGTTGAAAGCTTTGAAACAAAACAACTGTGTCTTCTTGAAATTTGTGATGGCCAAGAAAGAAAATGATGATGATGATAGGCTTCTAAGGACATATATTTAATATTTCTGTTAAAATATAAGGAAAATCCATGGTTATCTGGGATAGGAGATACAAACTTTGTATTTTGTATTTGGCCTACTTCGTAATAAATGAAGATGGATTTTTTTAAATCTTTGAGGTAGTGCCACATAAAGTCCTAAAGATCTAGCAAATTCTTTGAAAAATCATAAATTTCCATAATGAATCCTGGGGGCACAGGAAGAAAAGGAACTGATAGCAAACAGTTCAAAACTTTGTTGACATCTGCTGTACTAAGAGGCACATGCCCTGAGATAGGAGTTCAACAGACTCTGCAGATAAAACAGGATGCAGTAAAGAAGCTGGCCAAACCTGCCAAAACCAAGATGGCAGCAAAAGCTTCCTCTGGTGGTCCTCACTGCTCGTTATACACTAATCATAACGCATTAGCATGCTAAAAGACATTACCACCAGCACCACGACAGTTTACAAATGCCATGGCAACATCCAGAAGTTACTGTACATGGTCTGAAAGGAAGAGGAACCCTCAGTTCCAGGAATTCCACACCCCATTCCTGGAAAACTCATAAATAATCCACCCCTTGTCTAGCAGGTGATCAAGAAATAATCATAAAAATAGCCAACCAGCCTATGGAGTAGCCACCCTTTCATTCTTTTATGTCTTAATAATTTGCTGTCACTTAAGTCTGTCAGCTCGCTCTTGAATTCCTTCCTGTGCAAAGCCAAGAACCTATGTGACTTCTCAAGTTGAACCCCAGCTTTGAGGTTCGCCCTGTGACACAACACAACAACAGCATAGTCTGCCCCTATGAGTGCTTACTGTGCTATAATAATGCAGTCAGTTTACTCTCTCCCTCTACTAATTTCCTGCTGAAAATAACACAACAAAAATGTAATGGGAAATTTTATACCATGACTGAAAACTAGAGTCCCACTTACATAGTTGAAGTATCAAGGAGGTCAGAAGACAATTGGACTGGTGAAAACTGAAAAAACACTCCAGCCTGCCATGTCACCACACAGTAGGATTCCCCATCTTGCCCTCCACCCCAATAATATTGCGAAGGGTTTACTGCTCCTTCCATCTGCCTGACCCCTTCACTAAGACTACACAGAATCTCCTGATTTAGTAAAGGGGACTGGAGGCAAGGATAAGTTATAGAGCAGTTGGAGGAAGCATCTGAAGATTGCAACCCAGGGCAATTTGAAAATAGGAGATCCTAATATGAAAGAAAAATGGATCCCAATCTGAGAAAAGGCAAAAGAATGGCTACTTATTTTCTATGCTGGAGTATTTTCTAATAATCCTGCTTGACCCTGAGCTGACCGCTTTGGAAACTATAACATAGCTGTCACAGTATAGTCACAATCCACAAATGATAAAGGTGAAAATGGTTTATAGCCCTGTGAAGTTCTTAACATTTAGAGGCTATCTTACAGAAATGAATAAGTTGTTTTGTTTTATAGCCTGGTAGAAGAGTTAACCCCAAAGGTGATATGGTTTTATTTCCTGTTATGTTTAACTTGGCAATCTTGTTTTGGCATTCTTTTCCCATTGACTATATACAGCTCTATTTCTCAAATGTTAATGGAACTAGTTCTTTTATTTTCCTGCTGGTTTCTTCAGTAATGAGTTAAATAAAACATTGACACATACAAACAAATGCCTTTGAGAATTGTGTTTTTACACTGGAAATAAAAATGTGAGCACTGATATTTGTAAAACAAATAGGGGCACTGAATAGCAAGATGGACACTCTAGAAAACCAAATTAGTGAGTTAGAAAACCAGATTAAATTGAACTCAGAGTAAAAATGATTTAATTCATGAGAGGCTGAATAAAATAAATCAGAAATGGAGTCTCAATCCAGGTGAACAGCTTATATGGAGAGAGAAAGAGACTGAGAGAGAAATGGGAGTTTCTGTTCAATGGGCATAACGTTTCAGTTATGCTGCTGGGCATGGTGGCTCACACCTGTAATCCCAGCATTTTGGGAGGCCAAGGCAGGCAGATCACCTGAGGTCAGGAGTTCGGGACCAGCCTAGCCAACATGGCGAAATCCCATCTCTACTAAAAATATAAAAATTAGCTGGGCATTGTGGCACACGCCTGTAGTCCCAGCTACTTGGGAGGTTGAGGCACAAGAATTGCTTGAACCCAGGAGGCGGGTGGAGGTTGCAGTGAGCCGAGATCATGCCATTGCATTCCATCAGCCTGGGCAACAGAGTGAGACTCCATCTCAAAAAAAAAAAAAAAAGTTTCAGTTATGCAAGATGAATTAAGTTCTACAGATCTAATGTACACCATTGTGCATATAGCTAACGATACCACACTGGGCACTTAAAAATTTGTCAAGAGAGCAGATACCATGTTGTGTTCTTACTACAATTTTACCACAATGTAAAAATGCATTGTAAACACTATGTGCAAATAGAATAGCAAAGAATGTACACAATGCCCATGAGCATAACATTCTAGTGGACCCACAATGCATTGGAGTTCAGTGAGACTCAAAGGGAGAAGAATGTTAACAAAGTCAGTGGGGAGGGGAAAACGAGTGTGATGAAATAGGCGGTCTCATTAAACTTCCCTTACAAAACACAAGATCAAAGATAAAATTATTAAGAATTTCAAGACAGTGACATCAGAGCAAACAAAACATAGGGCCCCTCAGGGCATAGATCAAACTCCCATGAAGCCAATCCTGAGTCCCAGGCAAGCTGGGACTTTTGGTCATCTAGCAATAGTCATGTGAGTGCACCATCTTGGAAGTAGATCCTCCAGTTTCTTTCAGTGTTTTGGGTCACAACCTAGATACCTTTATCAGTGCCTGGGAATGTTCAAGGTCCCAATTTTCATTCAGGCCTGCTGGCTGGGTCACAGAATGGTCAAGCCACTCCATGATTTTCTATCATGACATAGCAAGAAACTGGGAGAGACTGGAGGACTCTACAAAAACTTTCATTTTATGTATTTCCTGGGAGCCCTGTTTTCTGATAGACCCCTAACTGAGATACCATTTTTGCCGTTCTTCTATGGATAGCTATTATTTTTTAAATTTTTAAAATATTTTATATTTTGTAGAGACAGGCTCCTGCTATGTTGCCTAGACTTGATTTGCATTTTTTTAAACTTTAAGTTCTGGGATACATGTGCAGAACATGCAGGTTTGTTACATAGGTATACATATGCCATGATGGTTGGGTGCACCCATCAACCCGTCATCTAGGTTATAAGCCCCACATGTCACCCAGGCTGGAGTGCAGTGGCATGATCATAGCTCACTGCAGCCTCAATCTCCCAGGCTCAAGGCAGGCTACTGCCTCAGCCTCCAGAGTAACTGGGACTACAGGCGTGCACCACCACACCTGGCTAATTTTTAAATGTCTTGTAGAGACAGGATCTCGCTATGTTGCTCAGGCTGGTCTCAAACTCCTGAGCTCAAGCTATCCTTCTGCCTCAGCCTCCCAAAGTGCTGGGATGACAGGCGTCAGCCAGAACTATTTTTTTTTAAATTAGTTTATAAGAGTTCTTTGTACATTAACAATCTTAATTGAATGTCTGTCATATATGCTGTGAAATTACTTAATTTGTCATTAATCTTTTATCTTTTTTAAACAATGTTTTGCTATATGAAAGCTTTACATTTTTATGTTATAAATTTATCAGTATTTTCATTTATGGCTTTGGGTTTTATGACATGCTTAGAGTAGCTTATTCTGCACCAAGATTATAAAAATATCCACTCATAGAATTTTCTATCATAAAAGTATGACAGAAAATGTCATATTTTATATATGATTTTATTTTTGTTTAGTCCTTGATCCATCTAGAATTTCTATTTTGCATAGCATGGCAAAGGGCTCACACCCAACATCATATTAAATAATGTCTTTTTCCCCAATATGAAATGCCATATTTACCATCTATTGAAGTTCTATATATATATTATAAGGCATAGTTAGATACCATGTGGTGAATAAAATATCTTAGAATTCTTCAAGCCTAAGAGGATACAACTACTGTAAGGATGGGTTTTGGTATAACACAGATGTTTATACATAGACAGAAATTGATGTCTGTGTGCTTAGCTGTCGAATAAGGAGACTGGGGGAGAGTTAAATGTAATCGATGATATCATAAGGAGTTGTGGAATTCTATTTGGAACTTCAGAGACCTAAGGAGAAGACTGACCAGCTTCTTCTGAAGACTTCTGCCCTCTAAAGACTAAGGCCTAATTCCACTGGTTTCTTTGAATTCCGTGGTGCTAAGTCCATTTTCAGGTAAGTGGTTTCCCACTGGATGTGGGTCTCTTTAAGCCCTAGCAAACAGTAGGTGAGTGTATCAGTTATAAATGTCTTAAGTAATAGGAGGCCCAAATTATAATGGCTCAAATAAGAGTATATTTTTCTCATACCATGTAGTCCAGAGGTGAGGAGCTACAGGTGTTAGTTTAGTGGCTTGAAATTGTCAGAGCAACTTCAGGCAACATTTCTTAAACAACATTCAAGGCAGCATCATCTCTTTTATCAAGACAGCAAAAAGCCTTCCCAAAAGCTACCCATCAGATTGCCCTTATGTTTCATTATCTAGAGCTATGTCACATAGCCAAGCCTAACTTCAAGGATGGCTGAGAACGGGAGGATTCAGCTTTTTCAGCTTATCTAGTTGGACGTAGTAAATGAAAAACGGGTGGGAACAATATCCGCCAAAAGTCACCATTCATTCAAAAAATATTTATTGAGCACCTGGATACCCTATGTGCTAGGTACTGTTTAGCAGTGAACAAAACAGACAAAAATCCCTGCACTCATACAGCTTACATTATATTCAGGAGATACATATAATAAAGTAAAGTAAAATATATTCTACTAGGTTCTAATGAGGTTTTGGAGAAAAATCAAGCAGGTAAGACAATTAGGAAGTTTGTAGGAGGGTGGTACAATTTTAACAATGGGATCTAAGGAAAATCCTCATTGAGAAGGTGATATTTGAGTAATCAAAGGAGGTGAGGGAATAAATTCTGAGAATACCTGGGGGAAAGGCATTCCCTGGAAAGGGAAAAGCAAGTGAAAAAGCCCCAAGGTAGGAACACGCCTAGCTTGTTCAAAATGAAATGAGGCTAAGTTGGAGTGATGATCAAGAGGAGACTGGTAGGATATGTGGTCAGCAGTAACTAGGACATAATCTGACCTACAACTTACCAAGATCTCTTTGACCACTCACTGGAGAAGAGGCTTAAGGGAGGCAAGGATGGAAGCAGAAAGACAGAGATGATGGCAGGTAGCAGTGGAGGTGGTGTGAAGTGGCAGGATTCTGGATACATTTTGTGAGTAAAGGTGACTAGACACTTCTGATGGATAAAGTGTATGAAAGAAAAAGAAGAGTCATTATATGTAAACCTAAACAAACATTTACTTTTTAAAGCAATATAAAAGTTTGTTATTTTACAATCCACCAACAGTGTAAAAGTGTTCCTATTTCTCCACATCTCCTCAGCACCTGTTGTTCCTGACTTTTTAATGATCGCCATTCTAACTGGTGTGAGATGGTATCTCATTGTGGTTTTTGATTTGCATTTCTCTGATGGCCAGTGATGATGAGCATTTTCATATGTCTGTTGGCTGTATGAATGTCCTCTTTTGAGAAATGTCTGTTCATATCCTTTGCCCACTTTTTGATGGGGTTGTTTGTTTTTTTCTTGTAAATTTGTTGGAGTTCTTTGTAGGTTCTGGATATTAGCCCTTTGTCAGATGAGTAGATTGCAAAAATTTTCTCCCATTCACCATGGAGTTGCCTGTTCACTCTGATGGTAGTTTCTTTTGCTGTGCAGAAGCTCTTTGGATTTAATGAGATCCCATTTGTCCATTTGTAGCTTTGCTGCCGTTGGCACGGTGTTTAGGCATGAAGTCTTTGCCCATGCCTAGTTCAACCATTATGGAAAACAGTATGGCGATTCCTCAAGGATCTAGAACTAGATGTACCATATGACCCAGCCATCCATTACTGGGGATATACCCAAAGGATTATAAATTATGCTGCTATAAAGACACATGCACCGCATTATGTTTATTGCAGCACTATTCTAATAGCAAAGACTTAGAATCAGCAAATGTCCATCAGTGACAGATTGGATTGAGAAAATGTACTTTATATACACCATGGAATACTATGCAGCCATAAAAAGAGGATGAGTTCTGCGTCCTTTGTAGGGACATGGATGCAGCTGGAAACCATCATTCTTGGCAAACTATCACAGAACAGAAAACCGACACCGCATGTTCTCACTCATAGGTGGGAACTGAACAACAAGAGATCACTTGGACTCAGGAAGGGAACATCACACACGGGGCCTATCATGGGGAGAGGGGGAGGGAGGATTGCACTGGAGTTAGCCACCTGATAAATAGCCGAGTTGATGGAGTGCAGCAGACTAACATGGCACAAGTATACATATGTAACAAACCTGCATGTTATGCACATGTACCCTACAACTTAAAAGTATAATAATAATAAATAAATTTAAAAAAAAATAAATAAATAAATAAATAAATTAAAAAAAAAAAAAAAAGTTTGTTATTTGAATATATAAAATATATTATGGAGTTAAAATATATAGATATATAGAAATTTATTATATTCCCAATTATCTAAAGTAGTCAAATTCATAGAAACAAAAAGTAGAATGGTGGTTACCAGGACCTGAAGGGGAGGGGTTAATGAGGAGCTGTTTACAGTTTCAGTTTTCCAAGTTGAAAAAGTTCTAGAGATCTGTTTCACAACAATGTGAATATACTTTTTTTGGCCTGAACAGATGAAACAGTTTCTACTAATTGACTTGGGGACGATTGAAAAGGTATCAGGGGTAGGAGGGAATGTCAGGTATCTGACCTGATAGAGGTTTTGTTTTGTTTTCTTGGAGGGGATACATTTTGCTTTGGAAACTGACCATTTTCAGGAGTCACCTGTGTAAGTCAGCCAATTATCCTTATGTTCATGATGGTGAGAAGATTTTTGGAATATGAACTAAACCATCATTGTCTAACTTTTCAGACAAAGTTTCTGTGGAAAGAGCTACGGACAAAGACATCTCTCGTTGGCGGAGTGAGCTCGGATTACCATCTCTTCAGCCGCAGCCGAAGGCGGGCGTCCATGGAACCCCAGAAGCTGCTGCTAACTGGATTTCTGCTATGCTCTCTAACTTGCCTCTTGTTGGAGACAGTAGCTTTCTCTCCTTCGCCTTTGTCTGCCTTGGGAATACAAGAAAAAACAGGATCGAAACCACGCTCAGGGGGTGTGTTTGCTGTTAGGATGAATGTTCCTTTCTTCATAGGACTTAAGATTCATGTTTCAGGTCAGGTAAAATGAATTTCATGTTTAAAAAGAATGTTCATAGGAAAGCAAACTATTCTGGTTTGGTTCAATTTAGTTCAACAAGCATTAACCTACCTACTATGTACCAAGTCCTTTTCTGAACTACATGGATTAGGAATTGAACAGCCTCTGTTATGAAGGAGCTCACGGATAGGCAGACAAAGCCATAGATGCCAACCTTCCATGGAGCATGATCAATGTCCCAGCGGACAAGGGGATAATTTAAACTGTTTTTGGGGAGGGGTCAGGAAAGACTTGACAAAGGAGGTGAAATTGACAATAAACCTGATGGTCCACTGATCCACAATCTAGGTTCCAACATGCACACACATGCTATTCAAGTGTCTTGCTGGTTAGTGGTGAATCCTCTCAACTCCATGCTGCAGACACTTTCATTTTCCCCTACTTCTTTCTTTAGGGTCAAAGCACTGTACTTTCCTCCCCCAGTTGCTAATGAAAAGACCCAACAGCCCGAGCCTTACATTGATCAGCAAACTCCCCCTAGAGGTCCTTATTCCAGTTTCCCTGGCCCCTTCCTCCTCTGCTCTTAGGGCTGGTGGCCTTCTCCTTTCTCTTCCTGGGATACTCCCTCCCCTTAGCCTCCTGCAGGACTCCCAGAAATATACTCTAGGCAGCAACACTTTAGTAAAGACTTTCTTGTTATCAATTCATGCTTCTCTTTCAAAAAGTACCCAATATACTCGAAACAACCCTTAAGGTATCTGAAACAACAATTATTGATCCTATTTGACTTACAAGGAGGCAAAAAATCATATCCATCTAAGGATACTTTAAAAACAAAATGTTTGCCCTTTGAACATCTTACAGCCAGCACAGCAAAGTAGTTTAGGATATGGGCTCTGGACAACTATAAGACATGATATCTGGGACAACTATTTGAACTTGAATTTGGATTCAAACGCCAGCCCTATCATTTACTTGACCTCTCCTCAATGAACATCTATGCTCTTTCTGCAGGTAATGACAGGTCCTGGCTGAACAACTTCAGGGATTACTTATGGCAACTTATCAAGAGTGCCTTACCTCCAGCAGCCATTGTTGCTTTTCTTCTCACCTCAGCACTAATGGGGATCCTCTGCTGCTTCACGTAAGCTTCTGCGGGAAGAAGAGACGAGGAGGAGAGAGGGAACGTGAAGGGGGGCGGGAACAGAAACAGGTTGCTCACCAGCCTGCATATCTGTAATTAAGGGAAAGTTTTAAGAAATTCAATTCTGGGAGGAAAACTGTGAAAGGTCATGCAACCCCTTTTTAAAATGTCTTCTCTACTTTCTCTTTTATTTCCTCCAACTTGCTCCATTTGTTACCAATGACTGACAGGTCACATTTAATGACCAGTGTTTACAACTGGTCATTTCTTTTATCAACTTTATTAACTCCTAATTTTTCTTCCCTGTGGCTCAAGAACTATACATAGAAAATATATAATTAGCTGTGCTCTCAATTTCCTCAAAATTTACCATAATATTTGTCTACATAAATCATATGAAGCCAAAAGAATCCTGAGGAAAACAAAATAGTTGAGCTAAATTTTGTTAATTCAGTCAGTATTTACCGACAAATGACTACTTGCCTGTCTGTGTGCTGGTTGCTAGAAAGACAGAGAAAGAAAGCAATGAAAAGAGCTCAAAAATCTAAGGAAAGTGGCTGAGGATAAAGATCAGATCAAGGGTGTGGCATCACCTATGGCTCCTGTAACCTCAAAATGATCACAGGATCAAGAACTGTGTCTAGGAAGCAACCTTGGATGTGGTTACTGGCACATGGAACTGATTGGAGGCAAATAGATTAGATATCAGCTAAGCTTTTGAGAGAAGCTTATTGCCAGAGAAACCATAAGCCAGAACTAAATGAGCCATCAGTTGTGAACAATAGTTAGGCCTCCAACCTTCCATGAAAAAGAAGGACACCAGCTTTGAAGGTCCCAACATTTGCTTCAGAAGAATAATGGATCAGAAGAGCCTCCCAGAGAACGGACAAAGGGCCACAGAGCCACCCTTTGAAAGCAGGATTTGGGTCTAATCGATGCCTACCCACCAGGACTCCAGGATTGCCACAGAGCAATGACTGCTGTGTGTCTCTCGTTCTTCCTCTTTTCAAATAGGAATGTTTATGGTGCTTATCCTCTTCCTGTTCCATCGTTATTCTGGGTTGTAGAGATCAGGAGCAGATCACTTAACCAAGCAGAGCCTCCCCCAGACTTGAGAGAACTCAGCATCACCAGATACTCTGGACTTTGAGCTGGACACAGTGATAAATGAGATTTAGTCCTGAGGAAAGGGTTTGCCACAAGTCAGGTATTCTGAAAGTAGACAGGGAGACCAGAATTTGGCATTCAGGGTATTATTAATGATCAACGCCTGTGGAAGATATGGGGTGGAAGGGAGAAATCAAACTGTCTTGCAAGCCCAACAAAGACTCAGTCAGCCCCATCAGAGTTGTCCCACATGGCTGAAATGGCTGGACCTCTCTAACCCCACCTAGATCATTCACTGGATGTGGGCTGTTCCCAGAAAGTACATGGAAGCTCTCTGCACCTGAGGCAGCCTCCGAATGAGCTAACAGGTAGAGGCTCTCTGCTGACAACACTCTCAGCAGCTAGGGAAATAAGGCCTTTCTCGAGCGGAAATATGGGTAGAATATTTCCATATGCATGACAGGGTGGCTGTGTTCCACATATGAAAAGAAAAGTGAAACAGATACTGGATGATCAGAAAGACAGACTGTAACAGAGACTGGCTATTTGTTCAGCAATCCTGTTCCTTCTTCCCTAAGCACAGAGTAACATTATATTCCCAACCTTCCTTCCAACTAGGCTGGGACCACAGTACTGAGATTTGGCCAGTAAAATACGAGCAAAAGGAATGTATGACATAAAATGTCTTGCACATGTGTCCATGCTACCTCTCTCTTTCGCATATGCATGGCTTCAACTGAAGGACTCTAAGGCGGTGAAGTCACATGATGGAAGGAGCTGGGATCCCTGAATCACCTCATGGAGGAGAACTTAACCTACATCAGAATGAGTCATGAGTGAAGGATCAATTTTATTGTGTTAAGCTACCAAGACCTCAGGACCGTTATAGCAGCTGAATATCCCTGAATAGCATACCTAGTAACCAACCAAGGAAGCTGGAACTCAAATAAGATATGTCTGGTTCCACATCTTTGAAGTCACTGTTACTCAAACTGTGGTCGGCAGGTAAGCTGCATCAAAAGCATCAGAAGTATTGGTTAACCATGCACATTCAGAGGGACTTCTGTGAAGATAAGGCAGACTATATGCCAACAAAAATAATTCCTTCTTTGAAGTAGATGGCTTAACCTGAAGAGAAAAGCCAATAAGCCCTTGCTGGGAACAAGCAAGCTAACTAGTGAAAGAAACATTTCTGGACCCAACTGACACCAAGTAGAAGCCTAACAGATAAATTTGAATGAATAAGCATATAGGCAAGCCATATTTTTAAGAAGCAGTCTGTTGAGGCAAGAAGGTGAAGTCTGAAACTTTTTTATGCTCAGACCTATAGCTGCTGCTCTCACTTGGCTGAAAAGAAGTAAAGGCTACAAGAGCTTACACATACCTCAGCATCATGAAGATAATTTGTTAGTCTAAAGTATAGCGCTGGTGACTTGTGCAAATCTCCTGTAAATAACTGGTCCAGTAAGAGTTTATCTCATTCAACAGGAAACAACACCAGATCTATACTGAGTTACTGTATGGAAAAGACAAGAAACATATAAGCAAGAAATGGCAGATGAGGAATACTCACTAGAAAAATATCTCAGGGCAGATAAAAACTGTGTACTAACATATTGCCATAAATTCAAAACATTTGATACAAAATATAAAATAATAGCTAAGGTTGGGCATGGTGGCACATGCCTGTAATCCCAGCACTTTGAGAGGCTGAGGCGGGAGGATTGCTTAAGGCCAGGAGTTCGAGACCAGCCTGGGAACACAGCAAGACCTCATCTCAATAATAATAATAATAATAATAATAATAATAATAAAAGCTATATGCAGAAATAAAACAGGGCAGATAAGGTATACTAAAACAAAAGGAGAAGATGAAAATTAGATGGAAAATCCCAAGAAAAATGTAAAAGACAAAAAGTAAAACTATCACCAAAATAAGGAACCATGAAGAAAGAGAGACATTGGTACAAAATATGAAAGAAAATATGCAAAACAGGATTACATAGGCAAGCAGTATTAAACAGTTTGGTGAAAGTAAGATTAGAGAAGAAATGGTAGATATAGGAGGCACAGAATGATTTCTTTGATTAAGAGAACCAAAATAATCCAACAGAAGAAAAAGTTATAATTTTTTCTTTTTCTTTTTTTTTTTTGAGATTAAGTCTCAGTGTGTCACACATGCTGGAGTGCAGTGGCGCCATCTCAGCTCACTGCAACCTCTGCCTCCTGGGTTCAAGCGATTCTCCTGCCTCAGCCTCCTGAGTAGCTGGGATTACAGGCACGCGCCACCACGCCTGGCTAATTTTTGTCTTTTTTGTAGAGATGGGGTTTCACCATGTTGGTCAGGCTGGTCTCCAACTCCTGACCTCGTGATCCACCCGCCTCGGCCTCCCATAGTGCTGGGATTACAGGCGTGAGTCACAGAGTCTGGTCAAGTTATAATTTTTTAAGTGTTGCAGGAATTAAAGAAGACTGAAGTCTGTGGTCATAAAGGACACATCAATTCCCAGGAAAAATTGGGACTTGGTACTGGGCACATAGTAGACTCTCAGTAATACTTGTTGATTTTTAATTAAGACATTTCACAGTGAGGATTGCAGTCTTTCTGTGCCTCATTCTTCCTCCTCTATACTCACCTGTATATACCATTAGCTGCAGCTGTAATGAAGGCTTCAGCTAGCTGCTTATTACCTGAGGCACATGAAAGCTTGGCTAATCTCCCAGCATTCCAGAAGCAGAGGACTGACAGGCTCTAACAAGTCCACAAAGATATGTGTACAAGGAATTTTTAGTATGGTTTTCAAAAGTGAAGAAATGAAAACGTAAATGTCCATCAGTCTGGGGCTGGCTAAAGAAAGCACTGCACATTCATACAATGAGTACTAAGAATAATTACACGGAAAGATATTCATGAAATATCATTGAGTGGAAAAAACAGATTATAACAGAAGTTACATAGTTTAGTCTAATTTCTTTTTAAAAACTAATCATATAGGGGGAACGCCTCTAGGAACCTTACCGAAGTATTAGACATTGGTTATCTCCTTGTGGTAGTAAGTAGATTGTTTTATTATTATTGGTGGTGGTGTTAACTTTTTTTTCCCCATCTAATTGCACTTTCTGATCTTTCTACAACGAGCTATCTTGTTTGGTCAGTTCATTTTTAAAAAGATACTTTAAAAACGAAAGAAGAAAAACTACCTAACCATACTTATACCACTACCTCCAAGCCCCACTGTACTGGAAACACATTCTGCTTTTTCATCAAAGCATTTTGTTTGTATGGAATTATTTGGTTCATATTAAGAGAAAAAGTGGTGAAAAATCCAATCTTTGAAAAAGGGATATAATTACATAGTAACTCTGTGCAGAGCATTTACCATTTTATCTTCTTTTCCCAGCATTCTTGTAGTTGACCCAGTCCAGTGAAGAACTAGAAGATTCAACAGGGCACATGTGGTCTCTCCGGTTGGACTCCAAAAGAGTGGGGCATTTGCTATCTGCTTAAAATGAGGAAGTATCTATCAGTTAAAATTAAATTGTCTTCCAACTTGAATTATCTTTGCCTTCATTTTCTCCTTCAAAAGTTGCAATTTTAAAATGTGAATATCCTTATTACTGTTTTGATTATAATAGTAACACATATTTATTGCAAAAAAAGGTTGAGAAATACAGAGAAAAGAGTAAGTTTTCATAATTCTAGCACCCAGAAATAAACATCATTAACATCTTGATGTACCTCCCTTCAATTTTTTTCTATATATGTATTACAAGTTTTCCAAAGTCTGTTCTGTGAAACAATAGTTCTGTTTTAATAAAAGTCACAAAACAGTGAGGGCCCTGTGGTCAGTTATGTTTGGGAAATGCTGGATTAAACACATTTAAACACATTAAACCTATTTTTCTTTGCTCCAGGACTTCTAAGAACTTTTAACAGGCTAATATTAATCTCCACAAGTGAGTATAATATATAGCATTTCCCAAACTAATTTAAACATGAGATTTTTTTAATGTAGTGGATATGACATGAGTCATTTAACCACCTCCCTATGTAATAATTATTTAAGGTGTTTCTATTTATTCAGTATTATAAATGTAATACAGGTAATATTATTAAAAATTATTGGCCAAGTGCAGTGGCTCACGCCTGTAATCCCAGCACTTTGGGAGGCCAAGGCGGGTGGATCACCTGAGGTCAGGAGTTGGAGACCAGCCTGGCCAACATGGTGAAACCCCATCTCTACTAAAAATGCAAAAATTAGCTGGCCGTGGTGGCGCACCCCTGTGATCCCAGCTACCCAGGAGGCTGAGGTGGGAGACTTGTTTGAACCTGGGAGGTGGAGGCTGCGGTGAGCTGAGATACTGCCATTGCACTGCAGCCTGGGTGACAGAGCAAGACCCTGTCTCAAAAAATAGATATATTAATTTGCTTTTCCTTTTTGCTGTTCTGAGTTTGAAATCATTCATTCAACAGACACTTGTTGATCACCTACTGTGAGACAGATACTGGACAGGTAACAAACAGATGGGGTCTTGCTCTGTCACCCAGGCTGGAGTGCAATGGCACTATCTAACCCCCCTCCCCGCCCCGCCCAGCTCTTGTGGAGCCACCATGCTAATGTGAGGATTCAGATCCTTCAAACAGCCACATGGTGCTGAGGCAAGAGCATCCCTAGCATATTTGAGTGGTAGCAGAAAAACCAGATTAAGCGAGGGGCAGAGCAGATATTGTGAGCCATTGAAAGGATTTAGGCTCTTCCTGGGGGCCATAGCAGGGGCCAACAGAAGGTTTAGATCAGAGGAGGGATGTGAAGGGAGAGCAGATGGGATTTGATTAGGATTTGAATGAGGTGAGAGAGAGAGTGAGGCTTCAAGGATGCCTCCCAGGTTTTTGGCCTGAGCAAATGAAAGAATGGGGTTGTCATTTGTTGAGCTAGAGAAAACTGCGGGAGGTTAGGAATTTACTACAGAGAAAATGCAAAGAGAAAGAAAAACTGAAGTGATATTCTAATTGATGCTGACGTGAGATCTAGTGGGCTGCCACATGGCCTGTCATGTGGCCTGCTGTGGCAAGCCAAGGTGAACTCAGAAAAGACTTCGAGTTTTGTTTAAGTCCAATGTTTCCTTATTGACTGTCTTTCTGGATGATGTGTCCACTGTTGAGAGTGGGATGTTGAAGTCTCCGTGTTGCTGTCAGTTTCTCCCTTGGGTTCTGTAAATATTTGCTTTATATATTTATATATTTAGCTACTCCAATGTTGGGTGCATATATATATATATATATATATATATATATATATATACACACACACACATATATATATATTTACAGTTGTTATGTCTTCTTGATGGATTGAAAGGAAAATCAATCTCCCCCAAATGACCAAGCCAAAGGGAAAAGTCAAGCTGGGAAGTGCATTAGGCAAACCTGCCTCCTATATAAAATAACTACAAATATATTTTTTTAAAGCTACAGACCTTCCTCACAATTTGCCCATGAAGAAATTCCTTGTAAACAAAGGACAGGCAGAACTCAAAGTTATCCCTCTGCTCACATGAGACAAATGCATATCTGATTGCTTCCTTTGCCCTATTGTTTCACAAAGTCAGACTAAAACATAAGTGACTATTCCTGCTCTCACATGTAAATTGTGTATTCAGTGAAAGGCTAATCAGAAACTCAAAAGAATGCAACCATTTGTTTCTTATCTACCTATGACCTGGAAGCCCCCTCCCCACTTCAAGTTGTCCCACCTTTCTGGACCAAACCATTGCATATCTTACATATACTGATTGATGTCTCATGTCTCCCTAAAATCTATAAAACCAAGCCTTAGGCACATGGCATCAGGACCTCCTGAGGCTGTGTCATGTGCATGTCCTTAACCTTGGCCAAATAAACTTTCTAAATTCACTGAGACGTGTCTCAGATATTCGAGGTACACATTTGGTGACCACAAAGAGACTGAGTGGAGGTGGCCCTGACCTTTGACAAATCTCCTATCAGTACTTGGTACCAACTTGAGCTCAAACCAATAGAACAATTTGCTGAGGCCTGGGAGCTCCTCTCCCTCCAGAGAATCCCTCATCTCCCAAAATTTGGTTGAGATCTAAAGTTTATTTTGCTGTACAACTACTTTTCTGGAGTTTTGCTTGCTTCCAACAAGGAAGGCAAGTTTTCCTGCTTCCATGACAATGAAAGGCAGATAACTGCATTCTGGAATTTGAGCTCACTTCCAACAGGGAAGGTGAGTTAGAGTTTTTTCCTGCTTCTGGGATGGTAGAGAGCAGTCTTCAGCCTGAGACCCACTCCTAGGTAAGAAGCTGAATTGGAGTTTTGTCTTGGCTAAAGTTATGGTTAACAGTCAGCTGGTCTTCATTTCTCCTTACCATTAGAGGACTCAGTAATCATATTGTTGGGGTTCTTTTGTTGTTTGTTCCAGTATTTCTCCCATCACATTTGGCCAATTCTGCTGGACTTGGTAAAATCCGAATGAGAATTCCAAATAATGGGTAACAAGGTATCTCTGAATTGGCTAAAATTCCTTGCAGCTGCAAAAGAGAAAAAAATGACCAAACATGCACTTGCTTTGTGTGTTTGCTCCCTGTCTTAAAAAAATAATTGTTCTTTCATTTACTTTTCTTCCACCCTATTCCTCCTTCTCCTCTCGCCATCTTTGGTACCAAGAAGAATCTAAAGAAGGCATCTAATGACTTTAACCCTTTAAAGAACTCAGGACAAAGACACCATTCACTCCTCTGGGGGTGTTCTGTTTTCTTTGTGGAGTTTCAAGAGTCATGGGCAGAGTCTTGTTAGGTCTAAAGCTCTCCTCTCCTGTATTGCATTACCTGATCTCTTCAGCTTTTGGGGGTGAAGTGGCTACGTTGTCTGGGGTATACACCCTGGGGTTCGTTGTCATGCACCAGGAAAATTTAGGACATGGACACACACAAGGAGTTTAGGAGCAGAGATTTAATGAGCAAAAGAGAAGAGAAAGAGAGCAGCTTTCTCTATAGAGAAAGGGGTCTCCCAGGGGAAAGGACCAGCAAGTGGTGGATGCGCCAAATTTTAGTCAGGTTTGAGGAGGCCGTGTCTGATTTACATAGGGCTCACAGATTGGTTCGATCAGGTATGATGTTTACATGGTGCATGGGGGGGGAAGGCTGGTGGCCCCAGCTGAATATTATTATGCAAATAGACTTTCCAGTTGATTAGAGCCATCTTGCCTCTCTATGTCTGCAGCTGGACTTTACAGGCTGCTCTTTGTTAGAAAATGATTTGGGGCTGCTTTTCATTAAACACAAAAACCTTACCCCATACCCTTACTATCTGCCCAAGTGATTTCTTCTTAAGTCCTGTATCAGGGGTACCAGAGATTACCTTGTGCTGTGAGAGGATTTGACCTTGGCATGTGTAATAGCAGACAAGAGCTACAGTTAAAGGTGGCCGAGGACAGTTTACAGAAAGTGGTCTTGGCTGGGTTTTTTTCCTCCTAGGAAGTTGTTTAGGATCTCAATTCTAATTCAGAGGAACATTCTAAAGAGTCTTCTCTGTTGCCTTTCCTCCCCAAATTAATGTCCATTGGCTTGTCTGCATATTTGCATGAGAAACTGCACTGTCACTTTCATAGATAAATGAGACTGGGTTTCCTCAATTCCAAAGAGAAAGGGCATTTTGCTCCTCCCAGTCAAAAAAGGTGCTCCTCACTTTTTCACCGTGTTAGCCAGGATGATCTCCATCTCCTGACCTCGTGATCCGCCCGCTTCGGCCTCCCCAAGTGCTGGGATTACAGGCGTGAGCCACCGTCCACAACCAGCACACTTTGACCCACCACATTAAACCCTAGGCCACAGCTCAGTTCCTCCTTTTAAGAAAAAAAAAATGTGGGAAACACATCATCTAAGAATGAGGAAAGGCAAGGAGAACAACCCTTCGAACGCTCCCCCCCCCCCCCCCCCCCCCCCCCGCTTGGAACCCCATTTGGTTTTATGGCTCCTCTACTTGCAAGTAGCTGTGTAAATAGAAGGGCATGCCAGATTTTCTAATACTCCAGCTGGTTACATGTTAGGTCTGTTCTTGTGCACATTTTAAACTGACAAGCAAATTACATCAAGGAAAATTCAGAGCCTGAAGGTCGATTGCAACTATAAAGCTCCTAAGTTCTCTATCTCTCTGCTTTCTTTTCTGCCTGCTTTAAGTCTGTTGTTACTTTTCTACTGAGATAAAATCCACTGTTTGCACCTAACCATTTCTTTTTGTTATTGTTTTTGCAAACCAATGAGTTGTTATTAATATCTCATGGCTAGAGTTCTGAAGTAAATGCTCCAGGATATTTGTTTATATGAGTGTGTATGTGTGTGTTTATGTGTATGTAGACGTATTTTGTTATATGTTTTCTGCCACAAGGTACCAAATTTGGCTTAAAGAGTACTCATAAATTAAATAATAAGCCCAAATGCTTTTCAAGCTCCCATGACTTAAGTAGAACTTTTAATAAGCTAGCTTTAAAATTATTGGTAGAGTAATATTACAAATATCTTCAGAAATGTCAGCATACATTTTTGTTTGCATTTATTGATCAAGAGATTTCATACTTATCCCTGCCAAATATTATAAGGTGTCAAAACTTGTCGGAAGGAGGGGCGCAGCAAGATGGCCGAATAGGAACAGCTCCAGTCTCCAAATCCCAGCGCGAGTGACACAGAAGACCTGCGGATTTTGGCATTTTCAACTGAGGTACTGGGTTATCTCCACTGGGGAGGCCGGATAATCGGTGCTGGCCAGCTGCTGCAGCCCACCACAGCAAGAGTTGGAGCAGGGCGCAGGCATCGCCACCTTGGGAAGCGCAGGGGAAAGGGAATCCCTTTCCTAGCCAGGGAACTGAGACACACAACACCTGGAAAAATCGGGTAACTCCCACCCCAGTACTGCGCTTTAAGCAAACAGGCACACCAGGAGATTATATCCCACACCTGGCCGGGAGGGTCCCACCACAGAGCCTCCCCCTCATTGCTAGCACAGCAGTCTGCGATCTCCCGGCAAGGCAGCAAAGGAGGCTGGGGAGGGGCACCTGCCATTGCTGGAGAGGCTTGCAGGTAAACAGCCACTAAAGCCTGAACTGGGTGGAGCTCACAGCAGCTCAAGGAAACCTGCCTGTCTCTGTAGACTCCACCTCTGGGGACAGGGCACAGTAAACAATAACAAACGAAAGCAGAAAACTCCCAGACGCAAAACGACTCTGTCTGACAGCTTTGAAGAGAGCAGTGGATCTCCCAACACGGGAGGTTGAGAGATCTGAGAACGACAGACTCCCTGCTCTCAAGTGGGTCCCTGACCCTGAGTAGCCTAACTGGGAGACATCCCCACTAGGGCAGCCTGACACCCCACACCTCACAGGGTGGAGTACACCCCTGAGAGGAAGCTTCCCAAAGCAAGAATCAGACAGGTACACTCGCTGTTCAGTAATATCTATCTTTCAGTAGCCTCTGCTGCTGACACCCAGGCAAACGGTCTGGAGTGGACCTCCCAAGCAACTTCCAACAGACTCACAGCTGAGGGTCCTGACTGTTAGAGGGAAAACTATCAAACAGGAAGGACACCCACACCAAAACCCCATCAGTACGCCACCATCATCATCAAAGACCAGAGGCAGATAAACCACGAGGGTGGGAAAAGCAGGCAGAAAAGCTTGAAATTCAAAATTTGTTTTATCTCCAGCAAAGCGAGAGCCGCATTCATCGCCAGCAACGGATCAAAAGCTTGACGGAGAATGAATTTGATGAGATGAGAGAAGAAGGCTTCAGTCCATCAAACTTCTGGTGAGCTAAAGGAGGAATTACGTAATTCAGCTTAAAGAAACTAAAATCTTGAAAAAGTGGGAGAATCTGATGGCTATACCAATGAGAAGGTCATAAACGAAATGAAAGAGATGAAACCATGACACGAGAAATAATGGACAATGCACAAGCTTCAGTAACCGGACTATCAACTGGAAGAAAGAGTATCAGCGATTGAGGATCAAATGAACTTAAACAGTTGAGAAGAGAAACCAAAGAAAAAGAAGAAAAGAAATGAACAAAGCTCGCAAGAAGTATGGGATTATGTAAAAAGACCAAATCTATGTCTGATTGGGGTGCCTGGAAAGTGAGGGGGAATGGAACCAAGTTGGAAAACACTCTTCAGGATATCATCCAGGAGAACTTCTCCCAACCTAGCAGGGGCAGGCCAACATTCAAATCCAGGAAATACAGAGAACGCCACAAAGATACTCCCTCGAAGAGCAACTCCAAGACACATAATTGCCAGATTCACCAAAGTTGAAATGAAGGAAAAAAAATCTTAAGGGCAGCCAGAGAGAAAGGTCGGGTTACCTACAAAGGAAGCCCATCAGACTAACAGCAGATCTCGCAGAAAACTCTGCAAGCCAGAAGAGAGGGGGCCAATATTCAACATTCTTAAAGAAAAAGAATTTTAAAACCCAGAATTTCATATCCAGCCAAACTAGCTTCATATGAAGGAGAAATAAAACTTTACAGATAAGCAAATGCTGAGAGATTTTGTCACCACTAGGCCTGCCTTTACAAGAGACCCTGAAGGAAGCACTAACATGGAAAGGAACAACTGTACCAGCCATTGCAAAAACATGCCAAATGTAAAGACCATTTAGGCTAGGGAAGAAACCTGCACTCAACTAACGAGCAAAATAACCAGTTAATATCATAATGGCAGGGATCAAGTTCAATACACATAACAATATTAACCTTAAATGTAAATGGACCAAATGCTCCAAATTAAAAGACACAGACTGGCAAACTGGATAAAGAGTCAAGACCATCAGTCTGTTGTATTCAGGAGACCCATCTCTTCACACACAGAGACATACATAGGCTCAAAAATAAAGGGATGGAGGAAGATTTACCAAGCAAGTGGAGAACAAAAAAAGCAGGGGTTGCAATACTAGTCTCTGATAAAACAGACTTAAACCATCAAAGATCAAAAGAGACAAAGAAGGCCATTACACAATGGTAAAAGGATCAATTCAACAGGAAGAGTCAACTATCCTAAATATATATGCACCCAATACAGGAGCACCCAGATTCATAAAGCAAGTCCTTAGAGACTTACAAAGAGACTTAGACTCCCATACACAATAGTGAGATCTCAACACTCCACTGTCAACATTGTATATGATCAACGACAGAAAAGTTAACAAGCGATATCCAGAATTGAACTCAGCTCTGCAGCAAGCAGACCTAATAGACATCTATAGAACTTCCACCCCAAATCAACAGAATATACATTCTTCTCAGCACCACATCGCACTTATTCCAAAATCTCGACCACATAATTGAAGCAAAGCACTCTCAGCAAATGTACAAGAACAGAAATTGTAACAAACTGTCTCTCGTGACCACAGTGCAATCAAACTAGAACTCAGGACTAAGAAAACTCAATCAAACCGCCAACTACATGGAAACTGAACAACCTGCTCCTGAATGATCATTACTGGGTACATAATGAAATGAAGGCAGAAATAAAGATGTTCTTGAAACCAATGAGAACAAAGATACACACACCAGAATGTCTGGGACACATTTAAAGCAGTGTAGAGGGAATTTATACACTAAATGCCCACAAGAGAAAGCAGGAAAGATCTAAAAATTGACACTCTAACATCACAATTAAAAGAACTAGAGAAGCAAGAGCAAAACGCATTCAAAAGCCAGCAGGCTGCAAGAAATAACTAAGATCAGAGCAGAACTGAAAGAGATAGAGACACAAAAACCCTCCAAAAAAAATCAGAATTCAGGAGTTGGTTTTTTGAAAAGATCAACAAATTGACAGACCGCTAGCAAGACTAATAAAGAAGAAAAGAGAGAAGAACTAAATAGACTTAATAAAATGATAAAGGGATATCACCACCGACCCCACAGACATACAAACTACCATCAGAGAATAATATAAACAACTCTATGCAAATAAACTAGAAAATCTAGAAGAAATGGATAATTTCCTGACACTTCTACACTTCCAAGACTAAAACCAGGGAAGAAGCGAACTTGAATAGGACCAATAGCAGGCTCTTGAAATTGAGGCAATAATTCATACTACCAACCAAAAGTCCAGGACCAGATGGATTCACAGCTGAATTCTACCAGAGGTACAAGGAGGAGCTGGTACCATTCCTTCTGAAACTATTCCAATCAATAGAAAAAAAGAGGAATCCCTCCCTAACTCATTTTATGAAGCCAACATCATCCTGATACCAAAGCCTGGCAGACATTAATAATAAAAAGCAGAATTTTAGACCAATATCCCTGATGAACATCGATGCAAAATCCTCACAAAATACTGGCAAACCAGATTCAGCAGCACATCAAAAAGCTTATCCACTATGATCAAGTGGGCTTCATCCCTGGATGCAAGGCCATAACATTCACAAATCAATAAACATAATCCAGCATATAAACAGAACCAAAGTCAAGAACCACATGATTATCTCAATAGATGCAGAAAAAGGCTTTTGACAAAAATTCAACAGCCCTTCATGCTAAAATGCTCAATTCGGCATTGATGGAACGTGATCTGGAAAATAATAAGAGCTTATGACAAACCCGTTAAATATCATACCGAATGGGCAAAAACTGGAAAAATTCCCTTTGAAAACTGGCACAAGACAGGGATGCCCCTCTCCCTCACCACTCCTATTCAACACAGTGTTGGTAGTTCTGGCCAGGCAATCAGGCAAGAGAAAGAAATCAAGGGTATTCAGTTAAGAAAGAAGAAGTCAAATTGTCCTCTTGCAGATGACATGATGGTTATTTAGAAAATCCCATTGTCTCAGCCCAAAATCTCCTTAAGCTGATAAGCAACTTCAGCAAAGTCTCAGGATACAAAATTAATGTGCAAAAATCACAAGCATTCTTATGCACCAGTAACAGACAAACAGAGAGCCAAATCATGAATGAACTTCCATTCACAATTGCTTCAAAGAGAATAAAATACCTAGGGAATCCAACTTACAAGGGATGTAAAGGACCCTTCAAGGAGAACTACAAGCCACTGCTCAGTGAAATAAAAGAGGACACAAACAAAGCCGGAAGAACATACCATGCTCATGGATAGAAGAATCAATATCGTGAAATGGCCATACTGCCCAAGATTATTTATAGATTCAATGCCATTCCCACTACCAACGAATTTCTTCACAGAATTGGAAAAAACTGCTTTAAAGTTCATATGGAACCAAAAAGAGGCCGCATCTCCAAGACAATCCTAAGTCAAAAGAAATAAAGCTGGAGGCACTGCTACCCGACCCAACCATACTCAAGGCCCAACCAAAAAATAGCATGGTACTGGCAACACCAAAACAGAGATATAGAATTAAATGGAACAGAACAGAGTCCCAGAAATAATACCACACATCTACAGCCATCTGATTTTTTGACAAACCCTGACAGAAACAAGCAAGAAATGGGGAAAGGATTCCTATTTAATAAAGTCGTGCTGGGAAATTGGCTAGCCATAAGTAGAAAGCTGAAACTGATCCTTTTCCCTACCCTTATAATGAAAAATTAATTCAAGATTGATTAGAGACTTAAATGTTAGACCTAATACCCATAAAACCCTAGAAGAAACCTAGGTAGTACCCATTCAGACATAGGCATGGGCAAAGACTGTGTCTAAAACACCAAAAGCAATGGGTATGTAAAAGCCAAAATTGACAAATGGGATCTAATTAAACTAAAGAGCTTCTGCACAGCAAAAGAAACTACCATCAGAGTGAACAGGCAACCTACAGAATGGGAGAAAATTTTGGCAATCTACTCCATCTGACAAAGGGCTAATATCCAGTAAACCTACAAAGAACTCCAAACAACTGGCAAGAAAACAAACAACCCCATCAAAAGTGCAAGGATATGAACAGACATTTCTCAAAAAGAAGAACATCCATACAGCCAACAGACACATGAAAAAAATGCTCATCATCACTGGCCATCAGGAGAAATGCAAATCAAAACCACAATGAGATACCACACCACACCCAGTTAGAATGCATGACCATTAAAAAGTCAGGAAACAACAGGTGCTGGAGAGGATGTGGAGAAGGAAGACTTTACACTGTTGGTGGATTGTAAACTAGTTCAACCATTATGGAAAACAGTATGGCGATTCCCTCAAGGATCCAGAACTAGATGTACCATATGACCCAGCCATCCCATTACTGGGATATACCCAAAGGATTATAAATCATGCTATAAAGACACATGCACATGTATGTTTATGGTGGCACTATTCACAATAGCAAAGACTTGGAATCAACCCAAATGTCCATCAGTGACAGACTGGATTAAGAAAAAACGTGGCACATATACACCATGGAATACTATGCAGCCATAAAAGGATGAGTTTGTGTCCTTTGTAGGGACATGGATGCAGCTGGAAACCATCATTTAGCAAACTACAAGAACAGAAAACCAAACACCACATGTTCCTACCCATAGGTGGGAACTGGATCAATGAGATCACTTGACTGGGGAAGGGGAACATCACACACCGCCTATCCTGGGAGGATGAAGAAGGGGAGGGATTGCATTAAGGTTATACCCACAAAATGACGAGTTGATGGGTGCTGACGAGTTGATGGGTGCAGTACAGCAACATGGCACAAGTATACATATGTAACAAACTCCACATATGCACATGTACCCTAGAACTTAAAGTATTAATAATAATAAATTAATTAATTAATTTAAAAAAAAGAAGAGAAAACTGTCATAAAGTTTATTTTACTTTATTTTTTTTTTGGAGGCAGAGTCTCGCTCTGTCGCCCAGGCTGGAGTGAGGGCGTGATCTCGGCTCACTGCAAGCTCCGGCTTCCGGGTTCACGCCATTCTCCTGCCTCAGCCTCCCGAGTAGCTGGGACTACAGGTGCCCACCACCCACCCAGCTAATTTTTTGCATTTTTAGTAGAGACGGGGTTTCACCGTGTTAGCCAGGATCGTCTCATCTCCTGACCTCGTGATCCGCCCGCCTAAGCCTCCCAAAGTGCTGGGATTACAGGCCTGAGCCACTGTGCCCAGCCGTCATAAAGGTTATTAAACGATAAACCCAACCCAAAACAGAATGATCTTTGCCTGTGTAATCTTTCACAAAAAAGACATTATTATTGGTTTAATGAAAACAGCTAAATCCTGAATTATTTGATAAAATAACCATATATTCAATCTTAAGATTCTCACTCAGATAAATGCCTGAAATTCACAAGCTATAAAATGGTTGACAGGAAAATAACTTTGGTGACTATTGCAGTTCTCATAAATAATCTAGGTAAACTATTAAAATAAAATAATTAGGTAAATGTGATGGGATAAATACTTGTAGATAAACTTGCCATAATTTAGAATCTAAAGTTAAATAATAGATACTTCATTAAATGGGTATTTTCTAATTAAAAAATATATATTGTAGGAAAACATTTTTTCTAAAAAACGTGTGTTCTTGTTAAAAGGTGAATAATTTTTGTCTAATTCAAAGCTTATTTAAAGGTTATGTATAAAACAAGTAAAAAGAATGGGGAAATAAGAGATACGTAAAGAAAGGTATAGAAATAAAGAAGTATTTTTGGTAAAACAGCTTAAAAATAATTTTATATGATAAAGAATCTTATATGGTATTTTTTTGTGTGCCAGAATAAAATGATTGGTTATTTAAGAAAGAGGGAAGGTCAAGACAAACCAGAAAGTCCAAGCATATCATGAATAGTCTGGCCACAGCTCAGTTCCTCCTTTTAAGAAAAAAAAAAATGTGGGATCAAATCTTGTATGATCAAGTTGTCTATAATTAAAGGGAAATCATTTATAATGGTCTTTCTAGAGATCGGGTTTTGATATTTAAAGAAAAAACACTTATACACTAAAGGATCGATTAGAAAAATGGTATTTTCTTAAGGTATTTGCTTTACCCTTAATACAATCATAAGACATTATGATTTTTTTAATGCAGAGTTCAACTTTAATTGTGTCTCACTTTTTCAGCTTTCTCTCCCCTTTTAAAAGTCTGAAATAATAACTCTCCTTCAACTCATTTTCAGCTCCTGTACATTTCTTTTTTTTCCCTCCTTTGGTTTCTGTTTGTTGTGGTCTGATGCTAAAAGTGTTTTATCTTAAAGGTCTAAAGAAAATGTTTCCTTCCAACATAATATTCAGTGCTCTTGGCTTTAAATTGTTTTATGAATCTGAAAATTTGCATTTATGATCCAGAAAACATTCTTCCTATGTCTAACTAATTCAAGTACCCATTTCATTAGTTTTGACTTGATGTTATCTAAATGAAACTCCCCATAGGGAACAGCAGTCACACTGCAGAAGATGTCTTTTGCCTTTGGGTAACTGGCCTGATAAACAGATTTTACGCTTTATCAAAATAATTTCTATGTCATTATTACTAAGTTTTGATTTGCTTAGGGAAAAAACTGAGATTAAAACTTTTTTTAAAATTAAGGTTATTACATCCATATGACTTTCTATATGTGCTTTTAAAATTCTTGTGCCACTAAGTTACAGGGCTATGACTACTGGGTCTAAAAAGAACCCCAAGTCCTGCTAAATATTAAACACTGACGGCAATTAAATCCTCATCTCCAGACCTCATAGAAGATGCCAATCAAAATAAACTTTGTTCATGAGGCACATGGCCAGAAATTAAAGCTATTTAACTCCTCAAGGTCCAGGGACTATCGTGGAAGAGGTGAGCACATGAGATTCTAAGGGCTGATTTTGAGAGATAAAGTAAGTTCAGTTTCTCTATAAATTAACCATTAATGTTGAAGGCACACTGATGTAGCGTATGGGTCCCTGTGTCAGATTAACAAGGTTTTCTTGGAGCATTAAACCACTCCTTAATAAAAGATTATAAAGGTTATAAAAAGGCTATGGAAATTATATCTTAGGGTCAAGATGGTTAACATTTTATAGATTGTTTATAAAATTTTGAAAAAAATTTAATTGGCCTCATGCTGTCTTTATTAGGGCTTATTGTTTGGAAAATTAAGTCTCCTCTCTCAAAGACTAAAGATTTTTACCTTTAAAAAAAAACTTTGAGTTATCACTTTGGCTAAATGAATGCCTTATTTTACAATGACCTGTGATCCTATTTTGTGATATCAAGTGTTTTAAACTTTTTATATTTGACAAACTTTCCCAAATCAAATTTTAACTTCAGTACTCATTAATGTTTTATGTTAGTCCTCTGAAGTTCAGAAGAGACATATTCAGCTTATTTGATATAATAAAGTCAAACAGGAAGTATTGTCAAATATGAAACAGTGTTTAAGCTTCTTTGGATTATGTTTATATAACTGTGTTATTAGTGAATGTTCCAGAATTGTATGAAATTCCTGTGATTCTGATGTCTTAGCATATGTTATCAGCAGTAATTATGTTTATTATGTAAAACTGTTGTATGCCACAGAAATAACCAAATTTTCTTGTCAATGGTGTGTTTAACTATGACTATTCTAAGACTTTTGTTATCCACAGTTGTTTTATTTTTATCCTTTTCAAAAGGTGGTTTTATAATCAACATAGGACTCTGACAGGTGCTCTTGAGTGCAGGTTTCTGATAACGTTGGAGATAGTGACACTACAATAGAGGAAAAACTTCCCAAGACTCCCATAGAGAGCTGAAATATTCACGAATATCAAGCAGAACAGGAGTTAACTGCATGGACTAAACTAATAGAAGACTGAAATAAATCCTTTTATGACTTTTTGCTTAAAACATTGCTGATCTTTTGTTTGTTTTTCAGAGCCAAAGACACTTTTTGAAGCTTTTGACAATTGAGTAAAATATATTCCTATAAACAAAATTTGGAGCACATTTCTCTCTACCTGATTTCTCCAAAATTTGGAAAGTAGTTGTGAGTATTCTCAACTTATGGCAATATTGTTATTTGCCTAAGTATAATAAGAACCTGCTTTCTTTTGTAACAGGACACAATTGGAGACACACTGGTTCTTTTAGCAAGGTTTTGACTGGAATAACATGCTTTCAAATACAGATTCCTTCAAGTAATCAAAGTTGACTTATAGAGCCAATAAAAGCCCCTTGGGAAAACTGGCCTCACACCTTGTCTGTGCAGTCCCTATACAGGTTCCTGACCTGTGGTAAGTAAAAAATGTCACTTTCCGACTGGCCCAGGATCCCCAAGTTTTCTTGGAACCTCAAGGTAAGGAATTCACCCAATTAACATAGGTATTTGCAGACATAGGCTGGGCTTAAGACATTAAATTCAAATCCGCGATTGCTTATGGAATAAAGTTCCAGCAAAGCCAATTTAAAAAAAGAGGAGCCTATATGGCAAATAATTATTAATTAGATTCTGGTCTTGCCTAACATTTTTCATTTTTTATTATTTTCTGCAGTTTGGGCTGAATTCTAAAATTTTTTCTGGCTACAAGTCTCCTTTTTTCCCATTTTTCCTGATTTGAAATTTAAAAATTAAGCTGTGCTTTCTTAAAGCTCTGTAAACTAAAGCTAGACAACTTAAACTTCAGAAGAAAGAAAATAACAGCAACCTATTTACATATTATACATAAACCAATTTCATACCTGCCTACTGATGTATGGACTTCAGAGGAATATGGCCTATATTGATTTTCCAGGATTGTTCTTCAATTTATGTTTGTTTGTTGTTGTTTTTCTCCCTTCCTACCCCTATTTTCCCTTTGTAGGACATGAGACTTCACAACCTGCTAAAAATGAGCTTTCCTAATAATGTGGGATCTATCTGTCTGGGAATAAAGCATCCTAGCCATGACAGATCAGACAAAAGCTGAGACCAGAGACTCATTTTCTTCTAAAATGCTTTCTCTGAAAGATTTTAAAAGGGAAAGGGGAGAATATGAAAGGAAAATAAATCTCTCCAAAATCACCAAGCCAAAGGGAAAAGTCAAGCAGGGAACTGCATTAGGTAAATGTCCCCCCCCCTCCCCATTCTATTCCTAAATAAGATAGCTATAAAGATAAACAAACAAACAAACAAACAAACAAATAAATAAGCTACATGCCTCCCTCACAATTTGCCCACAAGGAAATTCCTTGTGAAACAAATGGCAAGCAGGACTCAAAGTCATCCCTCTACTCACATGATACAAATGCATATCTGATTACTTCTTTTGCCCTACTGTTGCACTGAGCCAGACTAAGGCATAATTGACTATTCCTGTAAATTGTGTATCCAGTGAAAGGCTAATCAGAAACTCAAAAGAATGCGACCATTTTTCTCTTATCTACCTATGACCTGGGAGCTCCCTCCTCTATTGCAGTTGTCCCACCTTGCTGGATGAAACCAATGTACATCTTACATATATTGATTGATGTCTCCTGTCTCCCTAAAATGTATAAAACCAAGCTGTGCCCCAACCACCTTGGGCACATGTCGTCAGACCCTTCTGAGACTGTGTCATGGGTGTCTCCTTAACCTTGGCAAAACAAATTATCTAAACTGACAGAGACCTGTCTCAGATATTTGGGATTCACAATCCCTTTATCATTATATAAAGACCTTCTTTGTCTCTTGTGACAGATTTTGACTGAAAGTCTATTTTGTCTGATATAAATATAGCCACCCTGCTCTCTTTGGGTTGCCATTTGCATGGAGTATGGCGAGAGAAGATCTTAAATGTTCTTACCACAAAAATGTGGTAACTATGTGAGGTGATGCATGTGTTAACTAACTTCGTTGTGATGATCATTTCACAATATACATGTATATCAATCGTCACAATGTGTACCTTATATATATAAAATTTTGTCAATTATATCTCAATAAAATTGGAGGCGAAAACTTTTTTTAAAAGACTAGGAGTGGTCAGTTAGGGGGAGGACCTGACAGAAGCTTAAGGTACTGCTGCCAGTTGGGAGCTACTGAGAGCATTGCTCAAACCAAAATATGATGGGCCGCATTAGAGACCAACAGAGAGAAAGACTGGGGAACAAGAGACATCCCTGTGGACACCAGTGGGTGCCAGGTCGCATTTGCAAGCTGATGTGAGGGGACCAATTTCCCCATAGCATATTAGCCACACACCCTTTGTCCCATACATCCAGATGGTAGAAAGAGACTATCATTCTTATCAGAGACTATCTGCAATGACTGTTTAATTTATCAATTTACACTAAACTTTAAATCAGAGTGATATTTACTTAAATTCTTTTTCACTAACCAACAGGTGGGAGCTTGTGGGGGAAGTCAATAAGTTATAATAAAACAGAAGAGTTGCACTTTCTGTGAACATCTGAGTTTTGGTGTTAGGGGCATTTGGAACCCTGCTACTCACACAGCAATTTGTTGAGTAACCTTACACATAGCTTTATAGTCTTTATACTCTTGTCCAAGTTGTTCCTTACTACAAATTGCTGAATGTGGAATTGTTGGGTTATAGACTATCACCATATTAAGGTTTTTATATTGTTCCACATAATGGCTATACCAATTTACATTCCACGCTCACAGCCCTCCTTCCTCTGTCCCTAATATTATTTCCTTGTTTTTCTTTACATTTTTTGCTAATATGTTTGGCAATATATTATTTAATTTTGCCTGTATTTTAAAAAAGTCTTGAAGTGTTCCTCTGCTTGGTGCCCCAGAACTTTTAAATTTATTTTTGAAATATACATACAGGAAAGAATGCAGATCATATGTATGTAGCTCAAAGAGTTACCACAAAGATAATAAATTCCTCCTCCCCTCCCCCTCCATGTCACCAGCCCCTCCTAACCCCCAAAGCAACCCTTATCCTTTCATCTAACACATAACCTTTCCCATTTTAAAATTTTATAAAAACTAAGCTATACATATGTATTCTGTGATTTTCTTGCTTTATTCATATAACGTTTTGATATTCTTCCATGTTGATGCTTGTAGTTGCAGTTAGTCCATTTTCACTCATTCTGCATAATGTCCCATAGTATGAAGAGAACGCTACTCATTTAGACTATCAACTGCAGAAGGATATTTGTATTGATCCTATGGTTTTTTTCTATTCTAAGTAAAGCTTCCATAAATATTCTTGCACATGTCTCACAGTGCACATGTGCAAGTTTCTGCAAGGAATATACCCTGTGATTGAATAGCTGGGTCAAAGGGTAAGCAAATGTTCCATTTTATGATACAATGCCAGCTTCCCAAAGACATTGCATCAATTTACACTCCTACCAGCAGTATGTGAATGTTGCCATTATCCCATATCCTTGATAATATGCAATATCATCAGCCTTTTAATTGTTTGTCAATCTGGTGAATGAGAAATTATGTCCCATTGTTTTCTTAATTTATATTTCCCTGATAACTGATGAGATTGAAGACTTTTTCTTGTGTTTATAGATCATTTGTCTATCCTCTATGAAAATCATGTTAATGGATTTTGCCCATTTTTCTAATTAGTAGTTTTGCTTATTCTTTATTGATGATAGGAATTCTTTTTTTTTTTTTTTTTTTTTTTGAGACAGAGTCTCGCTGTGTCTCCCAGACTGGAGTGCAGTGGCGCGATCTCGGCTCACTGCAAGCTCCACCTCCCGGGTTCACGCCATTCTCCTGCCTCAGCCTCCCGAGTAGCTGGGACTACAGACGCCCGCCACCACGCCCGGTTAATTTTTTGTGTTTTTAGTAGAGACGGGGTTTCACCGTGTTAGCCAGGATGGTCTCAATCTCCTGACCTCATGATCCACCCGCCTCGGCCTCCCAAAGTGCTGGGATTACAGGCGTGAGCCACCACGTCCGGCCAGGAATTCTTTATATACCTGATACACTAATGTTTTGTAGGCTATGTGTGTGGAAAATACTTTCTTCCAGTTTGAGGATTGTATTTGTCTTCCAAAAGTTTTGGAAGACAAAACTTTTATATTGCCTTTTATATTTAGCTCCTTAAGCTACTTGGAATTGATTTTTTATATGGTGTGAGGTAGAGTCCAATGTCATTTTTTTATATTGTGAAAAGTTGTAACTTTCCACTCATGAACTTTGAACTGAACTGCTGTACCTAAAGGCAGTTCTAGGAACTGTGAATAGCAGATAGTTGCAATAAATTCCAAGAAGCAATAAATTCGAAGGAGCAAAATCAGATTTTGAACATGATCACCTTGAACCACAGCTGGCTGACCATAAAAAGGCATCGGAATGTTGAAAAAAGACAAGCTGTATGACCACCCAGCCTCTGAGGCAACCGACTTGCTGTTGCAGTATTTTTCTACTCTGAGCTTTGCCTCAGTGAAAACCAAGTTTCGCTCAAGGAGTCACTCCCTCTTCTGTTCTTCTGACTACAGTAGTTTAGGTAAAGTGCTTACCTTCCTTCACCTCTATCTAGTTTCGGTTTCCATTTTGATGCTATGAATACCCAGTACACCCAGTACCACTTGGTGTAAGTCTGTCCTTTCCTACTGATTTACCTGTCATATTATCAAGTGTCTAAATATGCATAACTCTGTTTCTGGCCTCTTCTTTCTGGTCCATTGGTCTATTTCTGTGCCTATACCACACTCTTAATTACCATAGCTTTATTAAGGTCTTGCTATCTGCAAGACAGGTCCCCCACTTTGTTCTTCTTTGGCTAGTCTTACTGTTGACAACTCTACACATATTTTGAAATTAGATTGTCAAGTTTCACAAAACATAGCTATTGAGATTTTTATCAGGATTGCATTGAATCTTTAGGCCAATTTCAGGAGAACCTACATCTTAATAAAATTAAGCCTTCCAAACCATGAACATGATTTCTCTTTCAATTTTTAGCTCTTCTTCAATGTATGCAGACAGAATTTTATAATTCTCTCCATACAGTACCTATATATGGTTTGATTTGTTCCTAGGTATTTGATCATTTTAGATGTCATAACGAAATGGAGTCTTTTAAAATTATATTTTCTGTGTGTCATTGGTGTATAGAAATACAATTGATTTCTTTATATGACTGTAGCTAACAACCTTGGTAATAGCATTTATTAATTTTAGTAATTTATCTGTAGATTTTTAAATATTCTACATAGACAATAATATATCCATTGATAACAACAATTTTGTTTCTGCCCTCCCAGTTTTTATACCATGATACATTTATTTTTGCCTTATTCTGCCGGATAGAACTTATAATACAACACAGAGAAAAGTGGTTATAGAGGCATCTTTGTCTTGTTCAAAATGTTAAAGGAAATACATTCAGCTTTTCAATACTATATTTGTTGTAGGTGTTTTAGATGTTTTACAAATAGTTTTTAAAAATCAGATTAAAGAGGGAATTTTTGTTTGTTTGTTTTGAGACAGAATCTCACTGTCACCCAGGCTGAAGGCTGAAGTACAGTGGCATGATCTCAGCTCACTCCAACCTCCGCCTCCTGGGTTCAAGCGATCCTCTTGCCTCAGTCTCCCAAAGAGCTGGGACTACAGGTGCTTGCCACCTCGTCCAGCTAATTTTTGCATTTTTCATAGAGATCGTTTTTAACCATGTTGGCCAGGCTGTCTCGAACTCCTGACCTCAAGCAATACACCCATCTCGGCCTCCCAAAGTGCTGGGATTACAGGCGTGAGCCACCACGCCCGACTAAAGATGGTTCTTTCTATGCCTAATTTGATAAAAGATTTTTTTATCATTAATAGATATTGAATTACATTGAATATTTTCCACCTACTGAGATAATATGAGTTTCTCCATAAATATGGTAAATTGGATTAATAAATTTTCTAATGTTAACTAATCTTGAATTTCAGTATCTGAAGTTTTTGGTCCAGTTTGGTTATCTGTAGTTTCTGCTGGATCTCACTCACAGGACTTTGTTTCCTTGATTATTTAGTGATTTATTCGTCTATGGATATGTATGGAATTTAAGGTCTGGTATCAATGAGGACTCCTTCAAAAAGACATGTTTTGCTTTGCCAGGCACCTCGGGGCTCTATCAGTCAAGAAAACACTTGAAGTTAAATTCTCTACTTAAGGTTTGTCAGGTTACTCAGGTAGTGCAACTTTGAGCTGCCAACCAGAGCAAGGGCCAACTTGTACTTATGAATTCTCAGGGCAGGGTTTTCATTAGTCCCTTGTGGTAGATTCAGTTAGTGGTCCCACAGAAAGTAGATTAGTGGTTGCCAGGGACTAGGAATGGGGCTACTAATGGGGCTGGGGTCTCCGTGGGTAATGAATCTGTTCTGGAATTATGCTACAGTCTGGATATTTGTGTGCCCCCAAATTCCTATGCTGAAACCTAATTATCAATGTAATGGTATTCAGAAGTGGGGCTTTTTAGAGGTGGGGCCTTTGGGATTGAAGAGGCCCACGCAAGTTTGTTTTCCCCCTTCCACCATGTGAGAATTCAGCAAGAGGCCACCTTCTATGAGGAACAGGCCCTCAGCAGACACAGAATCTGCTGGCATCTTAATCTTGCACTTCCAGCCTCTAGAACTGTGAGCCATAAATGCCTGTTGTTTATGAGCTATCCCATTTGTGGTATTTTGTTATGGCAGCCCAAACAGACTAAGACCAATTAGATAGTAGCAATGGTTGCACAACTCTGTGAATATACTAAAAACCACTGAATTTTTCACTTTAAGAGTCTTATGCTCTGCTGACTGAGCTAGCTGCACCTGCGAGTTGTTCACTTTAAATGGATGAATTTCACGGTATGCAACTGTTATCTCAATTTTTTAAAAAGTACTTGTTTCATAGGATTGTCATAAAACTAAATGAAAGTATGTAAAATGCACAGTGACTGTATTCAATGAACAGAAGGAAAAAAAAAAAGCTAGTGGTCTAATTCTTGACTACTGTAATAGAATTTTAAGTGCATACCCTTGCCCTGGCCTCGTGGTAGGTAGAAAATACTTTCTCGGCCGGGCGCGGTGGCTCAAGCCTGTAATCCCAGCACTTTAGGAGGCCGAGACGGGCGGATCACGACGTCAGGAGATCGAGACCATCCTGGCTAACACAGTGAAACCCTGTCTCTACTAAAAAATACAAAAAAACTAGCCAGGCGAGGTGGCGGGTGCCTGTAGTCCCAGCTACTCGGGAGGTTGAGGCAGGAGAATGGCGTAAACCCAGGAGGTGGAGCTTGCAGTGAGCCAAGATCCGGTCACTGCACTCCAGAGCGAGACTCCGTCTCAAAAAAAAAAAAAAAGAAAGAAAAAGAAAATACTTTCTCACTCCTTGACGGTGGGCTTAGTCATGTGACTTCCTTTGGCCATGACTGTATTCAAGAATGTGTTAATATATTTTAACTAGCATTTTCAGTTGTTTTCACCAACAAAGTCATCCAGGTACCTGGTCTGCCATGGTGCCAGAAATTGTTTTTTTTTTGCATTATTTCAATCTGTATTTCAAATGACCAGTGTGGTATCTTTTTTCAGCACTTTTATTTCCAGATTCCCTTCTATTTCATTTTTGAGCATTGCCTGTTCATAAGTCCGTTATGCTTTTCATTATTTTATCTGAAAGAGTCTAAAACATTTTTATTTTTATTCCAAAATTCATCGGTAGAGGTACTTTTAGTTACATGGATAAGTTCTTTAGTGGTAATTTTTTTTTTTTTTTTTTTTTTTTTTTTTTGGAGACGGGAGTTCTTGCTCTGTCACCAGGCTGGAGTGCACTCTCTGGCCGGATCTCAGCTCACTGCAGCCCGGGCCCCGGGTTTATGCCATTCTCCTGCCTCAGCCTCCCTAGAGTAGCTGGGACTACAAGTGCCCCACCTCCTCATGGCTAGTTTGTATTTTTAGTAGAGACAGGGTTTCACCATTAGCTAGGATGGTCTCGACCTCCTGACCTCAGGATCCCGCCTGCTTCAGCCTCCCAAAGTGCTGGGATTACAGGCTTGAGCCACCGCGCCCGGCCTTTAGTGTGGTAATTTCTGAGATTTTGGTGCACCCATCACCTCAGCAGTGTACACTGCACCCAATGTGTAGTCTTTTGTCCCTCATCTCCCTCCCACCCTTTCCCCTGAGTCTCCAAAGTCCATTGTATAATTCTTATGCCATTTGTCCTCATAGCTTAGCTCCCACTTATAAGTGAGAACATACGATATTTGGTTTTCCATTCCTAAGTTATTTCACTTAGAATAATGGTCTCCAACTCCATCTGTGGGTTGCCATTATTTTGTTCTTTTTTATGGCTGAATAGTATTCCATAGTATAATATATATATACCACACTTTCTTTATCCACTCATTGGTTGATGGGCATTTGACTGGTTCCACATCTTTGCAATTGCAAATTGTGCTGCTATAAATATGCGTGTGCAAGTGTCTTTTTCACATGATGACTTATTTTCCTCTGGGTAGATATCCAGTAGTGGAACTGCTGGATTAAATGCTAGTTCTACCTCTAGTTCTTTAAGGAATCTTGGTACTGTTTTCCACAGTGGTTGTACTAGTTTACATTCCCACCAGCAATGTAAAAGTCTTCTCTTTTCACCACATTCACACCAATATCTATTCTTTTTTTATTTTTTTATTATGGCCATTCTTGCAGGAGTAAGGTGGTATCTCATTATGGTTTTAATTTGCATTTCCCTGATAATTGGTGATGTTGAACAGTTTTTCATATGTTTATTGGCCATTTGTATATTTTCTTTTGAGAATTGTCTATTCATTCCTTTGCCCACTTTTTGATGGGGTTATTTTTTTCTTGCTAATTTGTTTGAGTTCCTTGTAGATTCTGGATATTAGTCCTTTGTCGTTAGATGCATTGTTTGCAAATATTTTCTCTCATTCTGTGGGTTGTCTGTTTACTCTGCTGATTATTTCTTTTGCTGTGCAGAGGCTTTTCAGTTTAATCAGGTCCCACCTATTTATTTTTGTTTTTGTTGCATTTGCTTTTGGGTTCTTGGTCATGAACTCTTTGCCTAAGCCAATGTCTAGAAGAGCCTTACCAATGTTATCTCCTAGAATTTTTATGGTTTCAGGTGTTAGATTTAAATCTTAGATCCATCTGGAGTTGATTTTTGTACAAGGCAAGGGATGAGGATCCAGTTTCAATTGTCTACATGTGGCTTGCCAATTTTCCCAGCACCATTCATTGAACAGGGTGTCCTTTCCCCATTTTATGTTTTTGTTTGTTAGGTCAGAGATCAGTTGTTTGTATTTGGCTTTATTTCTGGGTTCTCTATTTTGTTCCATTGGTCTACATGCCTATTTTTATAGAAGTACCACGCTGTTTTGGTAACTATGGCCTTGTAGTATAGTTTGAAGTCAGGTAATGTGACCTTAGATTATCTATTTGTGCTGTTTTAGACTTTTTGATTTGGCATTTAATGCTATGAACCTTCCTCTTAGCACTGCTTTTGCTGTATCCCAGAGGTTTTGATAAGTTGTGTCCCTGTTACTGTTCAGCTCAAATACATTTTTAATTTCCATCTTGATCTCATTGTTGACCCAAAGATCATTCAAGAGCAGATTATTTAATGTCCATGTATTTGTATAGAAAAAGTCCTATCCTGAGGGTCTGTTTTCTGAGGCCACCCCATTTCTGACACCTGTTTTCCTAGCCTATGTTCAGCAGAAAGCAAAGCCTGGAGCAAAACATATGTGGTAAAGCTTTAGTGAAGGATGCAATCCCATGGGTGTAAGAGTGAGGGAATAAATGAAGTGAGGTAGGGAAGGATGGAAATAAAATATACTTTGGTGTGCTACTGAGTTCGCCACTGTTACTCAAGAAAACACACCTTGTTTCACAGTCTTCCTGAATGCTTCTAGATGAGTTGTATAGAATCACAGCATCTTGAAATGGTTGAGGAAAGGAATTGATCTGCCTACAGGTGTTTGTCTCATTTCTGTCAGTGGTCAAAGTTCACCCTATTGGGTGTTTGTTAGTTTCCTCACACCTCTGAGTTGTTGTGTTACCTTGGTCCTGGTAGTCAGTAGGAAAGCCAGATCCCACACACCACAGTTCAGTCCTGAGTCCAAAAGTGGTAGGAGTCATCAGAGCCTCCATGGATCTGGTCAGGATGAGCTTGAGTGCAGAAGCTTCTGCTGCAGTGAGTGCAGTAGAGGACATTTCAGAACCCAGCCCTCACTTTAGAAAAGTGAAGGAGTCAGAAATGTCAGGAGATGTGAAAAAGGCAGTGGCAGTCAGGGATTTCCATTGATCAAGTGCCTGATGGCCTGGGAAGTAGATAAGGCTGAGAAAATAGGAAGGAGTATAAATTGGAGCAAGGTCATGCATACTATGGTTTTCATACCTGGACAAACAAGGCAACTCTAGTCCTGAATATTTTGCAGATGCACAGAGGGAGACCTTACAGACCAAACTGGGAATAGTTGTTCCCTCTAGGAGTAGAATTGCTGGCTCAGAGGGTAGATGTATGTTCAACTGTAAGAGATAATGGAAACCCATTTTCCTTACAACTGGTACCAATTTAGACTCCCACCAGCAATATTCAACAAATCATATGGATTTACATCCTCCCCAACACTTGATACTGTTAGACTTTTAAATTTTTGACAACTGAATGGGTGAACAGTGGTATTTCATTGTAGTTTTGCTTTGCATTTTCCTGATCACTAATGATGTCGAACATCTCTTTATATGTTTATTGGCCATATGTGTCTCTCCGTTGGTGAAATGTCTATTCATGTGTTTTGCCCACTTCTTTACTGGATTGTGTTTTTCTTAATAATTTGTAGTCCTTTATATATTCACAATTGGAATTCCTTGCCACTTATCTGTATTGAAAATATTTTCCCCCAATGCACAGCTGTGTTTTTTGCTCTTTATGGTGTCTTCATAAATTAAAATTCTTAAAGTCAAAGTTACCACTGTTCCATTCTATGGTCAATGGTTTGTCCACATTGTTTAGAAATCTTTATCCCAAAGTCTAAAAGTTTCTTGATTATGTTTCCTGTCAAGAGCTTTAAGGGTATGTTTTTGACATTTAATTCCTTAATCCATCTGGAATAGATTATTATTATTTTCCATATCACATGAATGAGGGTTCGAATTTCATCTTTTCCAATGTAAATAACCATTTTCCACCGTCAGTTAATAAAATGTCCCTGTTTACTTACCTAACATGCCACTTCTATCATATACCACATTTCTATACTGGCATGGATGGGTTTCTGGGTTCTCTATTCTACGCCATTGCTCAGTTAGTCTATCCGTGCATCAATATCACAGCGTTAACTTCAATCTCTACCCCGCCCCCGCCTCGTTCGTTTAGCGTGATCTTGTGGAAGGGAACCGTCATTCACATGAGTTCAGCCTCTTTGTAGAGAAAACTGGGCAATGCAGCTCTAAACTGTTGCCCTTGGATTTTCTCCTCTTGGCTATGAGCTCCTCCTTCCCAGGAAGCTTTGAGGAAGGTCAGAATAAGATTACATGTAGTGATGAACTGCTTCTAATACTGTGAGGCTACTAGCTTGGGGTAGGGGACCAAGAGCCCTACAAGTCCATTACATGTTTGTTTTGTTCAGAAAGCCTTCCATCACTGTGACTGGTGTTTGAATGTCTCCAACGCGTTAGGATGCTAAGGAATTCTCCTCTAGGGTTCCTAAGGAATGTTTGCTCCCTTTGCTTTCGCTGAGCCGGAAAAATTTTGTGGCATTTACAGCAGGAGATCTGCCCTAAGTAAAAACAGTTTGGTTTTGAAGGCAATAAGATGTTTCATCATCGAACAGCATACAGCAATTAAATGACAGGGTGCAGCAGCACAGGAGCCTTAAAGGCATTTTCGCAATGTCCAGATCTCAAAGGGTAATGCTGCGCCCGCATCAATTTATGGGAAGAGTCTAGAGTTCACCTACATCCTTCAGACTCCTCTAAGCCGGCCGATTCCGACTTCCCTTGTTGCCTTTCTGCAATCCCCACGAATTTGGCCGGGCACCCGGGCGGCTCAGGCCCAACGGGGCGTGGGCCGTGTGCTCAACCAGCCAGAAACTGGGGGCCCCCTCCCCGTTCTTATCTTTCGGGGATTCGTCTCACGCGGCCACCTACAGCTACGACTTCCTCAGGCCCTTTAAGGGCCACTTCCCAGAGCGCAGGGCGCTGCGCAGTCCGGGGCGTGGGAGGGTTCCATGGGCGGAGCGAGGGCAGGAGTGGGTGGAGCGTGGGCGGAGCTCCGTCCACGCCCGCCCGGCGCACCGCCTGCTGGGCGGTGACTGGCCCAGCCGCACCGCGTCTCCCGCGGTCTCTGCAGCCCCGCAGGCCCCGGGCCCTCTCATTCTCAGCGCTGCCCTGTCTTGGGTTCCAGTGTTCCAGCTTCTGCGAGATGACGCTCAAGGCGAGCGAGGGCGAGAGTGGGGGCAGCATGCACACGGCGCTCTCCGACCTCTACCTGGAGCACTTGCTGCAGAAGCGTAGTCGGCCAGAGGTGAGCGGGCTCCGCGAGTCCCAAGGGTGCTGGGCCGGGGCTCGGCTATTCATCTCGGGACTTTCCCTGTCCGGGGCCGTGTCCTCGGGGGGCCTGACCTTGCGGATCCTGGCCATAGGCCGGAGGCCGCGATAGCCAGCGGGGTGGGGACAAGGCCAGCGCGCGGCCGGGTTCGTACCGGGCTGCTGGTGCAGTGGATCCTTGCCCCCAGCAGTCCTTCTAGTTGGAAATCAGGAGAGACAGCGGCCTGGACAATGAGCTTATTAAGGTCAAGGAAAACTTCCTCGTGGACGGAAGTCAGAGTAACAGAAAGTCTTTAAGGAACACATCAAGGAGTAGGTCTGCCTGGTTGTTGTTGAAGTACTTGTGTTTGGATCCGCACAAATGATTGTAAAAGCCAGCTTCTGGTTCTAAACAGCTCACTCACTGTTCCTCTTCATTTAGGCAGGTCCCCTTGTGCTGTGGTGCAAAGAGGGTGGCCAGTGTGTATTTGCGGGTGGAACAAGGAATCCAGATTCCAGGGATGGATGGCTGGTAAATAGCTATTAACCTGTGTCCTCAAAGATGCCCTAAGGGTAGGTTGTGCTTATCTGTTGCTGGCAAATCTCTCCCAAACTCGCTGGTTTACAACACTGAGCATTTTCTTGTCTCTCATAGTTCGTTTTGGTTGGGCCCAGCAAGGTGGTCGTCATTCAGGGTCTGTCAGGTGGGGACACGGCTCACTTACTCATCTGGAGGTTGATGCTGGCTCTCATTTGGAGCCATGAGCCGGAAAATCAACCAGCAGCCTCTCCCTGTGGCTTGGCCAGGTCCCAAGGGGAAAATGTCCAGAGAGAACCAGAGAGCCAGGCAGAAGCTTAGAAGTCACAGCATGAACATCCTAGACTGCAAGGCCTCAATTAATAAATGACTGAAGAGGTGGACATTTGGGATTTAGAGTAACCCTCCGATTTCACAGATGAGAAAACTGAAGATCCCTGCAACGTAAGGCAAACAGTAGAGCTGTAGACTCTTTGGGCTGAGTGGCATTAACTCAAGGAAACAAGTAATGGGCATCAGAACTGAGGCTAGATTTTGTGTCTGCGGAGTCAAAGGTCAGTGTACTTTCTGCTGCGCCGCATTGCCTTTCCCTTTATATTCCACTCGGAGTGAGGCATTCACACCTGCCTGTCATTTCAAATCAGGATTGCAACAGCCTGGATTTAAATGAGTGCAGAAATAATACAGGCGTGAAAGATGCTATTGTTATACAGATGACAAGACAAAATTACAAGTTCTGTTACCTGATTCCCCATGAACTTGGACTTGTAATTTTTTTTCTTCCCCACAGTCAGTACTCACTTGGCTGAGCCTCAACTATTTTTTTAAAATCTCTTTGTTTATTTTTGGAAGTCTTATTGAGGTACAGTTAGCATACAGTAGAATTCATGAAATTTAATTGTGCAGTTTGATGACATTTCACAAATGTATACAGTCATGTAACGACAATCACAATCATGACAAAGAATAAACATTTTCAGGGTTCCAGAAAGTTCGCCTGTGGCCCTTGGCAGTCAGTCACTTTCCTCCACCTGGAACCTGGCAACCACTGATCTATCACTACAGATTTGCCTTTTCTGGAATTTTATATAAATAGAATCCTACAGTATGATGTATTTTGTGTCGGGGTTCTTATGTAAACCTATGTGTTCTCTTATGGGCATGCTTGAAAGATTGCCTTTTCGAAAAGAGGCCCTGTCACCACCAGTGTTATGTTGTGGGCACACCCCCTGAGTAAACAGCGTGTTTTGTGGGGCTTTGAGTTTATACTATAATATTGGAGATAGTCTACCAGTTAGCTAATTTGTTTGGTCTTTATTAAAGGATTTGAAGAAGATCAAATAAGAAAACTTACTAAATCCCTGAATGAAATAGCATCCAGCTGTGCCAAAGTGAGCATCTGAGGGAGCATCTTCACATGATGAAGTGTGGCTTGACTCCACAAACCTGCAGCTTCTTATTTCTTTAGGTTCACCTTCCCTTTGGGGCTCTTACCAGTCTTTGCTGCAGCACCAAGCTCTGCCTTTCACTTGCTACGTGGCTTTGGGCAAGCTGCTGAAGCTCTCTGTACCTTAGCTTTCTCTCCTTTATGAAACTGGCAAGTTTGGAAGGTTGTGGCAACATTTACGTGAGGTAATACTTGACGAGGACCTTGAGCCACACTGGGACATCCAGGGTAATGACTCAGTATCCCCTAGGAGCTGCCTGCCCAGTAGTAGCAGTCAGAAAGGTTTTCTATAGTGGCAAGAGTTGAAGCAGGAAAACCTGTGAGGAAGTTGTTGGCTTCAATAGAAATTATAAAATTATTTTGCTGAAAGTTTCATTAAAGGTGTCACTTTATGGAAAAAGGCTACCGATTCAAAACACAAAGTTTCACTTCCAATTATAATCCACATTTAATACTGAAAAAATATTGTCTAAAGATAATTTTGCAATAGGTTTGAATGTAGCCTGTCTCCCCTATTTAAGTATATCTCCTTCCTTAGATAAACTTTTTTTTTTTCAATGTGGTCTAGGCAGGTTGATGGAGAAACTAATTTTATTAGCTCTCTCTGGCCTTGTTCTTCACAGTAGCGCCCATTAATGCACATAAAAGTAGTTGTAAAATTCCTGTTACTGCTTTCCTCTTCGGGCCTGTTTGAAGCAACACTTTCCCCAGGACCTGAAGCAATAGGTTGCGAATCCCTGAAAATTCACTTAGGCCTATCCCACATCAAAAAAATCACCTAACAGATAAGTCAGGCTCCAGGCAAATTTCCACTAAGAAAACCTGTTTCTTGGCTCTTAGGGCCATCACATGCAGCATTACTCCCCGCTGGTGGTCATTGAGTGTGACGCAGTGTTGTTTGTTGCCTACTCCAGGTCTGCTGCTGGAACTAGGAGGCAAATAAGGAAGGACACAGACATTGAAACAAATACAGAGTAGTGTGGTGGTGATGTGATAGAGGCAGGCGTGGAGCGCTGTGGAGCAAGGAGGGGCACCCAGCACGGTGGGGCTCTTGCATTTCCCAGTACCTAGGCTGTAACTGGCAAGTAGCACTCGGGCAGAGGGAATAGCCTGTGCACAGACACCAAGGTGCATGCCAGGTGTGGCACCTTCTGCGATGGGAGGAGGTCGAGTCTGCTTCTGACTAGTTATAATTTCACCTGAGAAAGAACTTTTGCTCCAGACTTGGATCTTGCTGTTTCATTTGCAAAGGAAATGTTTCTGTTCAAGGTTTCTCTTTTCACAGAACTGATACTAGAAAGTAAAGTGTAATTTTCAAATTATGCAATCCTCTGCCCAGTTTCCCCAGTATGTGGTGTGGTCTCAGCCAGTCTGCCCTTTCCTATCCTTCAGTTCCAGGAACTTCATGACTTTTCTTCTGTTCTTTTTTTTTTTTTTTTTTTTTTTTCTTTTTTGAGACACAGCCTTGCTCTGTCGCCCAGGCTGGAGTGTAGTGACGTGGTCTTGGCTCACTGCAACCTCTGTCTCCTACTTTCAAACGATTCTCCTGCCTCAGTCTCCCAGCTAGCTGGGATTACAGGTACCTGCCAGCACACCCAGCTAATTTTTGATTTTTGGTAGAGATGGGTTTTCGCCATGTTGGCCGGGCTGGTCACAAACTTCTGATCTCAGGTGATCCGCCTGCCTTGGCCTCCCAAAGTGCTGGGATTACAGGTATAAGTCAGCGTCCCTGGCCTTTCATGACTTTTTTTTCAACACCAGAAGGGCTTAGGATACCTTGTAGATGAGAATCTGCTTTTATTGTTGCTAAGTAGATTCGAGTTTCATCATGAACGTTCTATTCTTTTCTAACTCGTTTGTTCTCCCTACTCAAGACACTGAAGTATAATAGAATATCAGGAACAGATATTTCAGGTTAAGATCAATTCCCTTAAATTGGAGTTTGCCAACCTGGGCACTGTTAACATTTTGGGTCTGATAATTCTGTTGTAAAAAGTAATACCTCACCGCTAAGTTGTGACCATCAAAAATGTCCTGAGACAGTGTCAGGAGGGGAGACAAAATTAGTCGATGCAGAGAGTTTTCTCAGAAGCACTGAATTGCCTCTAACCTTTCAACGTTGCTAAAAAAGAACTCTGAGTGTGGAGTGTAGAAAGGCAAAAATAAATAGCCATATTTCCAAGATTGGCTGGGGTAGGGGAAGTGACGCCAGAGGAGGGGAAGAGGAACTTTCATAACATAGAGTTTTGCTTTTCTTTTTTTCTTTCATATGAAGAAATATACATGAACAAAACTCATAATAGGTTTTCCCTCAAAAGTTATCTTCCTTGCGAGGCCTTTTCTGCTTTATTTTCCTCCTTAGCACCTGTCATCATCTCTGAATATTCTGCACAGTGCAGAGGCAGCCTTTATGTGAGCGACACAGCACCTGCATTCTCTCCTTGTACCTGCACAAACTCCAAAGTCCATGCTTATAGTTTAACTTCTGGAGTCTGAGGCTTACTCATCCTTTAAGCTCAGACAGGTTTCTGAACCATTTCATGTCTTCAAATATTGACCATAGAATGGGGATGAGCATTTGATTTAACGAGTGTTGTTATTTGCACACAGCTCTGGCACTGGTTTAATGGCGGACTCAGCACCAGGTATCTGCAGCCTTGTGTTTCTTCTGTGTGGACCGGTGCTACTTGAGTTTCCTGTTGTTTCCCCACCTCCGTCCCGGCCCGGTGAAAGCAAAAGCCTTTGCATGTGTACTGAAAGCATGGGGTAGATAAAGCTCGTTGGAAAGGGATCTCTAGAGACTTGGCCTTTAGGTTGATGTGTGTGTTCCCAGATGGATTTAGTACCTGAGAAGCAAAGCACCTGGTTAATGTATGATTTTACAGTACCTGCAAGAATATCCTGGCTCTTAGGCCTTCCTCTCTCCCTAGTTCCTCTCATTTGTGGTTAAACATTGCTAATCTTTTTCTAATACTTCAGAATACCCTTGGCTTTCTCAGTTTCTCTTGTTTTTTTCCCAAAGTGGAATAGGATACGGCCCATGCAAAGAGAGGGAATTTGCGGGCACCTGGGGCCAGGGCTTGCTGGGCAGCTGTCTGGCATCCTCTCGCCGTCTTGGACTTGGCTTTCTAAGTCTCCACGTGGGAGCAGTTGGCAAAAAGCCTAACAGTAGGCTGAGCAAATGTTTGTTCTTTCCTATGTTCACTGTCACTTAATCTAATTGTTTGGATTAGAAAGCCAACTTCAGTTGCCCCTGCTCTATTTACCCCCACCACCACCTGCCCCCGCCCAGTTTGTTTTTCATCTCTTTTTAAATTCCAACTTCCTTTGAGCAACTGCCTCTGCCCTTTGAACCCTGCAGATGTTTCCTCCGCAGGGGCTTTCAGAGCGGCAGGCATTGCCACTCCAGCACTTTGTCTGATTAAAGGCCAGATGCTGCAGAACAAAGGCCAGACATGGAGTCATGGGTGGGTGTTTATTCCCTGGCTCCTCCTGAATCCCAGCAGTCATCCTTAACAGAGCCACTTCCGCCCTGCCTTGTCACTGGTCAGGGGCAGGCCTGCCATAGCTCTGTGGCCTCCTGTATCCAGTAGAGATGATGGCGGCTGCTTTGAGGGGATGATGTGGAGGTTGTGAAGTGACCTCTGAGAAATAGAATCTAGTACCTTTGACCTTTATTATTTGTTCAGCATCACTCATGTCACTTACAGTATATGTCTGCATGTCTTTTCTCCTATGATACGTCAGTAATGAGGAGACGTGGGGACTAGTGGAAGGAGTTCTGTAAGATGAGGTCTCAGAGAAGCTGACCCTCCCTTTCTGAGAGTCTCATGAAGACAGGGTGGCTCAGGGACAAGTTGATGGGGGAGAAAATTGTGCTTTGCTTTTGGAAAACTTATTGTTGCAAGTGTGTACTTTAGTTACCACGTTGAAAGCTTCCGTTTTTCTTAGTCATCATTTGCAACTTCTGCGTAAGCGTGATAATGACTCTTAGTCATCGCAAAGAGGAACATCTTGATGGATAAGCACATCTGAAAGACCAACCTTTGGGATAGCAACGCTTGAACTTTTCTAGCTGGAATGTGTTCTGCCTTTACTAAGCTTTGCTGAGTCTTTAATTTAATTTAAAGGCTGACATGTAAAAAGCAATCACTGTAATAAAGCTGGATAAGAAGAATATAACATAGCTGGGCATGGTGGCTCACACCTGTAATCTCAGCACTTTGGGAGGCTGAGGCGGGTGGATCACCTGAGGTTGGGAGTTTGAGACCAGCCTGACCAACATGGAGAAACCCCGTCTCTACTAGAAATACAGAATTAACTGGGTGTGGTGGTGCATCCCTGTAATCCCAGCTACTCGGGAGGCTGAGGCAGGAGAATTGATTGAATTCTGCATATCTTTTCTCCTATGATACGTCAGTAATGAGGAGACGTGGGGACTAGTTGAAGGAGTTCAACTAGTTACAGTGAGCTGAGGTTACAGTGAGCTGAGATTGTGCCATTGCCCTCCAGCCTGGGCAACAAAAGCAAGACTCCGCCTCAAAAAATAAATAAAATAAAATAAAATAAAATTCCTCTACCCACCACCACAATGAAGATACAGAACTGTTCTATCACCACAAAGACCTCCCTCCTGCTGTCGCTTCATACTCACACTTGTCCTCCTCCCTACTCCATCCCCGCAACCCCTTGCAGCCACTACTCTGTTCAATGTCTCTATGATTTTGTCATTTCAGGACTGTTATATAAGTGGAATCATATAGTATGTGATGTTTTGAGATAGATTAGCTTGCTTTCAGTCAGGATAATGCCTTTGAGATGGATCCCAAGTTGTTTTACTATCAATAGTGTTTTTTGTTTTAATTGCTGAGAAGTGTTCTATGGTATGGATGTATTACAGTTTAACTGTTCACCTATATTTTGGTTCTTTATAGGTTTTGGCTGTTGTAAATAAAGCTGTTATGAGCATTCATGTATAGGCTTTTGAGCGGACATGAATTTCCATTTCTCTAGGTGCCATCCCTGGGTTGTATGGTAGTTATGTGTTTGGTTTTTTAATAAAGTGTTCAACTATTTTCTAAGGAAGCCATATCACTTACATTCCCACCAGCAATGTATGAGATGCCCAATTTCCCCTCAGCTTCACCAGTTATGAGTATTGTCACTATTTTTTATTTCAGCTGTTCTGATAGATGTGTAGTGACATATCATTGTTTTTTTAATTTGCATTTCTCCCTGATGGCTAATGATGTTGAATATCTTTTTATATCCTCATTTGCCATCTTTATATATCCTCTTTGGTGAAATATCTGTTCATGTTTTTTGCCCATTTTCTAATTAGATTGTTTTTACTGTTGAGCATTGAGTACTCTCTTTTTATATTCTATATACCGGTCTTTTATTGGGTATGTGCTTTGTAAATGTTTCTGCCAGTCTGTAGCTTGTTGTATTTTCATAATCTTCACATGGGCTTTCACAGAACAAGAGTTTTTCATTTTGATGCGGTCCAATTTACCAATTTTTCCTTTTATGGATCTTGCTTTTGGTGTCATGTATAGGAACTTTTTGCCTAGCTCTAGATCCTGACAAGTTTCTTCTATTTTTTCCAAAACTATTTTCTAGTTTTGCACTTTACATGTAAGTCCATATCCATTTTAGAAGGTAAGGTTCAGGTCAGCATTTCCCTTTTTGGCAATGAGTTTCCAGTTGCTGCAGCACCATTGAGTTGCTTTTGCATCTTTGTTAAAAATCAACTGGGCATATCTCTGTGGATCTGTTTCTGGGTTCCCTGTCCTGTTCCATTGATCTTTATTGAGACTATACTACAGTCAGTTTCAAAACTGTGCAGACTGGGTCTTCCTACTGTCTTGTTTTTCAAAATTGTTTTAGCTTTTCATGGGCCTGTACCTTTCCATCATGTATATGATTTTTAAAGGGGCAAGTCTAGACGTGCTTCTGGATGAGGCATCAGTAGGGAATGTGAGAGCTGGGGCCACCTGGAGAGCGGTGCCAGATTTTCCGGTACTTTAAAAAGAAGTGTAGTCCCCTGATTTTTACTAAACAAAACAGAGACATGTGGTTGAAATAAAACAGTTTGCAACTTCTGCTTTGGTGGTTACCCTTGGAGCTTTTTCTTTTCTTTTTCTGGAAATAGGGTCTCACTCTGTTGCCCAGGCTAGAGTGCAGTGGTGCTATCATAGCTCACTGCAGCCTTGACCTCCTGGGCTCAAACGATCCTCCTGCTTCAGCCTCACGAGTAACTAGGACTACAGGCACACGCCACCACACCTGGCTTGGAACTTTAAATTATGCATTCATTCCTTCATTTATTGTCCAACCAATGCAGATACTACTTCTTGAATCCCCACTTTGTAACAGAACAAGATTACAGGCCTCTTCCCTTCATTTTTTTCTCCCCCTTTTACCTGCCAACTTCCTATCATGTACATATGTACCTTAATATTGTCATGGTGGTGATATTTACAGTCTGTTATTTGTTTCATGATTTGTTTCTAAGTCAGTTCTAAAAAGTAAAAATCAGTAAGTGGTTTTTATATTGTTATAACTGGTTGCCGATCCAACATCCCACTTCTCACTTATAGATCCCTGATCTTGTTTGGGATGGCAAGATGCTCAACTAAACTAATCTTCCCAGCCTCTTTTTTAGCTGGGACGGCCGTGTTCCACAGTTCTGGCCAATGAGACAAGAACCACAAGCCTCACTTCTTTTGGGGGTCTCTGAGCCCTGAATCTGTTGTTTTCTGCAGAGGGCACAGTTATCCCCTTGGCTGGTGCCTCCGGTATGCACATTCTAGGCTCTAGCTGTCTCAACTCTCCTTGGTCGTTCCTCCATCTGCTTTCTGTCTTCTAGAAAGCTATTGAAATCCTGGCCAGGCGCGGTGGCTCATGCCTGTAACCCCAGTAGATTTGGGAGGCCGAGGCAGGCAGATTACCTGAGGTCAGGAGTTGGAGACCAGCCTGGCCAACATGGTGAAACCCCGTCTCTACTAAAAATACAAAAATTAGCCAGGTATGGTGGTACATGCCTGTGATCCCAGCTACTCTGGAGGCTGAGGCAGGAGAATCACTTGAACCTGGAAGGTGGAGGTTGCAGTGAGCCAAGATCACGCCACTGCACTCCAGCCTGGGCGACAGAGTGAGACTCTTTCTCAAAAAAAAAAAAAAAAAAAAAAAGAAAGAAAGAAAGAAAAGTAAAGAAGAGAAAGAAACCCTTCAACCCTGATGACTTTTTGTGGGTTTCTATTTCCCTCCTCACCTTAAACAGGGTCAAGGCTGAGGCAGGACAAGATCCATACAAGTACTTGAACCTGAGTCCCAATCACTTTGGAAACTTCTTTTACTAATTTCTTTTATTAAAGTAACACAAGCACATAATACATAATTTGAAAGGTATAACTTGATACACAGTGAAAACAATTTCCTTCTCACCCCATCTTATAGCCACCCAGTTCCTCTCCCTAGAAGTAAGCACTGTTTCTTATGTCTCCTTCCAGACATAGTTTATGTATTTTCATTTATTTTATTTTATTTATTTTATTTTTTGAGACAGGGTCTCACTCTGTCACCCGGGCTAGAGTGCAGTAGCATAATCACAGCTCACTGCAGCCTTGACCTCCTGGGCTCAAGCAATCCTTCCGCCTCAGCTTCCCGAGTAGCTAGGATTACAGGTGCACACCACCATGCCCGGCTAATTTTTTTTATTTTTTGTAGAGACAAGGTTTTACTATGTTGCGCAGGCTGGTCTCAAACTCCTGGGCTCAAGTGATCCTCCCACCTCAGCCTCCCAAAGTGCTGGGATTACAGGTGTGAGCCACTGCACCTGGCCAGTTTATGGATTTTTAAGCAAATATGAATATAATCATTCTTTCACTCTTTATGATGAAGCTAATATACCCTTCATCACATTATTATTATTTTTTGCTTAACAATAAATCTTCAAGATTACCCTCAGAACCTCCTTTTCGTACCTGCATGCTGTATCCCAGGTATCATAAGTCAATTTTTTAATATAAGCCTATCTTAGACAATTTTGTTATAACAGCAATGCCATATGACTTGGTGTCATGTGAGTTTTTTGAAGTTCTAGTTGCTAGGCAAGGCAGTTTCTAGTTGCTAGACAAGGCAGTTTCTCTTTCTCAGTACTTCCCTCATTGAGGTCACCTGATAGTGAACATTACTTCAAACCTCACCATGTTGTGTTTTTTTTGTTTGTTTGTTTTTGTTTTTTTTTCTGAGACAGGGTCTTCCTCTGTTGCCCAGGTTGGAGTGTAGTGGTATGATCATGGCTCACTGCTGCCTTCAACTCCTGAGCTCAAGCAATCCTCCTGCGTCAGCCTCCCGAGTAGCTGGGACCACAGGCTTGCACCACTACACTTGGCTAATTTTAAAATTTCTTATAGAGGCAGGAGTTTCACCATGTTGCCCAGGCTGGTCTCAAACTCCTGGGCTTAAGCGATCTCCCCACCTTGGCCTCCCAAAGTGCTGGGATTACAGGTGTTAACCACTGCACCTGGCCCAAACCTCACTATCTTATCAAAGTTTCTACTTAGAAATCAGAGTCCCTTAGAAATGATGTAAGCCTCTACTCCAGACTTCCTTGTCTCTCGTCTTCTAGTCCTTTTCTAGGCTTTGGGCAGGCCAGTGGACACTGCTCAGGAATACATGTATTCCCTTCTAGGGACCCTTCTCCTTCCCCACACAGTGAATGGCACACTCCTCACAGTTCTGCCTATTGGGAAGATCTTCCTTCCTTACTGTTTTGAGGGTCACCTCTGGGTATGACTGGAATGCAGCTATCCTCTATTTTCAGCAGATCCTTCCATAAGCCCACTTCAGGCATATACCTCCTCCTCCTCCTCCTCCTCCTCCTCCTCCTCCTCCAGGTGGCTATATTATTTTTGATTTAATATTTTATCTGGGGTGGGAAGGGAGCGTTTTCAGAGGTTTCCATAGTTTTTCCCCATTGTGATTGCTTTTACCCCAGGCCCTGGGCTTCTTAGACATTAACAGATCAGTAAGATGAGGAAAGACCAGCAAAGCAACTGAGAAGGAGTGTTTTAAGGAGAAGAGAGCAATCACCTGTGAGTGATCCACAGGTGATCCACCATGTTGTGGTGTAGCAGTAGCCATTCATTCCCATTGATGTGGGATATCCACTGGATATGCCACAGTTTATCCATTCTGCTGTTGATGGACTTTTGGGGTATTTTCAGGTTTGGGCTTTTAAGAATAGTGTTGTTCTGGAAAGGGCACACCACTACTTTCCTGGAATTCCTGCCAAAAATGCAAAATCCCAATCTAATCTTTAAAAAAACATCAGATGATAAACCCAAACTGAGAGCCATCTACAAAATAACAGGTGTGTACTCTGCAAGAATGTCAAGGTCATGAAAGAAGAAATTTTCCAAATTAAGGAAGAGTAAGGAAATGTGAAAAATGCATGATTGGATTCTGGTCCTAGATTGGATTCTGGGACCAAAAAGTCCTAGATTGGATTCTGTACTGGGGAAGAAATATATAGCTATAAAGGACATTCTTGAAAGGGTTGGCAAAATTTAAATATGAACTGAGGACCAGATGACAATATTGTGTCAATGTTAAATTTTCAGTTTTGAAAATGCTCATTCCTAACATGTAGAGACACTTATGGGTAAAGGAAAATAAAGTCTTCAGATTAAGCTCAAATGGTTCAAAATTAAATTTTATAACATTTTTAAAGGGTACTGGCTGCTCTTGGAATGGCGCCAAAAAGATGAAAGAATTTTATAGTAACACCCATATAGCCACACCTCCTAGATTCTACAATTAACATGTTGCTATGTTTGCTTTATCACATTTCTATCCAAAAACTGCCCATCTGTCCACCTTTTTTTCCTGGTATTTCAAATAATTTTCAGATATCAGAGCACTTTACCCCTGAAAGCTTCAGCATGCATGTCATTGGCTTGAGTTCACTGCAGAGTCACCTGACTATAAATGTGTGGCTCTGTTTTTGCACTTTCTGTTCTGTTACATTGGTCTTTTATCTTTCTTCTTACCACAGTGCCTTAAATTACTTTAGATTTATAATGAAGAGGTCTTGCTGCCTGGTAGAGTAACTCATTTAGCTTTGCTGTCTTTGAGATTAGGGGAAGGAGTCACAGTGGCAATGTATTATTGTCATCACCATGGTTTGGGGCCCAGTCCTAAGCACCTAATTCTACAGGTAGAAGTTCTTTGTAGCCTAAGAGGTGATTCATGAGAAACTGATGTTAACCTGAATTACCTTTGCTGCTGTGTGACTGAGAGCATCAGGTTGTTCAAGGAAATACAGAGGAGAAGGGGACATGCCAGAAACCCTTGGAGCCTGAGGTGCTGCAGGATTCAGAATCTTTCTAATTTTGTTATATATTATGTAATCCCCCAAGTAGGATCCAGGGGAGCACCATGTAAATCAAGGCACATTAATATTTCTGCAGCAACCTAGATAAACATGTCTGTTTTACTTATTTTTAGAGACAGGGTCTCGCTCTGTTGCCCTGGGACTATAGCTGGGACTACAGGTGCACACTACCACACTTGGCTAACATGTCTATTAAGTTGGAGAAATAAAGCTTACAAACAGCTTCATGTTAATTCAAATAAGAATGAGGCCAAACTTATGAAATAAGTTTTCAGAGCCTCTTGAATGTTAGAATTGCAGATTGTGGACTGACTGTGGGCCTTGCTCCTGATTTCATACATTGCTTTGTTGTTTTGACTTGACAGGCTGTATCGCATCCATTGAATACTGTGACCGAGGACATGTACACCAACGGGTCTCCTGCCCCAGGTAGCCCTGCCCAAGTCAAGGGACAGGAGGTGCGGAAAGTGCGACTCATACAGATTGAGAAGGTCACAGAAGAGCCCATGGTAATCCTCGTCCTATTGTTGCCCACCAGTGACTCTTATGGCCCAGTGAAGGAGGCTGCTCATGGAGTTAGGGAATTGGCCAACCCCAATATTGTCTTTTCATCCTCATCTCAAATTCCTCCTCAAAGCAGGCTTCATGCCTGTTCTAGCTGAGGACTATCCTGGGTATAAATAGAAAATGCTTTTCCTGCGAAATTGCCATAAGTTATTTCTAAAATAACCTCAGAAAGACCTTAAAATAAAGCTTATCATGCCATTATCTTTATTTCAGGGAATCACTCTGAAGCTGAATGAAAAACAGTCCTGTACAGTGGCCAGAATTCTTCATGGTGGCATGATCCATAGACAAGGTGCTCTGTGGGAGCTCTGGGTGGGGTTTTATTCAGGGATTAATAATTTACTCCCTGTTCAGTGGTGTGGGGCATGAAGCTTACAATCCTCCCAACTGGTAGCATTTTTGTGAGTGTGCCAAGAGACTTTTTGTGGCTTAATAACTGGCTCTGTAGAATCACTACATGATAAGATCTCTATGTGAATTGCCCAGTGCGACCATCTCTCTATCTGAGCCTTCTTTCACACCTATTTATACCAATATTTTTCTAGTAGTTAATATTTGAACAATTGCCACATGCCACCCATGGCATTAGACTCGGAAAGGACAGCAGTACCATTTGGTAGCATTTTGGGGTTTGAGCTAAACAACAAAGAAACATGGAGCTTGCTGGTGAAAGAGGAGTACTGAGTTCTTCGCCTCGCTTGTTATTCTTTTTAGTATATACATCTGTATCAAATGTTTTCAATCCTGAGTATTTGACGCAATCTGTTTCATAACATGCTGTAAATCCTGGTTTCTCTTCTGTGGTATCTTGAGTTACATCGACAGCTCCTGTTTGAACTTTTGTTCTTTTGTGGATTGATTTTTCATTTCATGGCAGGCTCTCTTCACGTGGGGGATGAGATCCTAGAAATCAATGGCACAAATGTGACTAATCATTCAGTGGATCAGCTGCAGAAGGCGATGGTGGGTATTTTCTATGCTAGATGAAGACCTTGTGTTGTCTCCAGAAGTGCTGATCCACATTGGTATCAGTGACCTTGTCTTTCTGTCAAAGTATTTGTACCTTCTTGAGGGGGCTCTTTTCACTGCTAGTCTTTATTTTGTGTAAGAAATGATAATTTTCTGCCTTTATTTCATAAAATTCTAAAGCAGGGCAAATAACCCGGAGCATCAATCTGGTATTCCATGAAGTAATGCCAAATGAAGTAAAGCAAGTTATCATGTGTATAGTAGAATCCCATTTTTGTTAAAAACAAACAATACATATGTATGTATATGTATAATGTATGTAAATATTTGTAATGCTTTTATTGGTATGGGGAAAGGCTTGGATATATATGTGCCATAGTTCATTTTTAGGAACTTCTTCGGGACTTTTTGGGGAGGAAAAGTTTTTATTTATTTATTTATTTATTTATTTATTTATTTTTTGAGATGGAGTTTCGCTCTGTCACCCAGGCTGGAGTGCAATGGCGCGATCTCGGCTCACTGCAGCCTCCGCTTCCTGGGTTCAAGCGATTCTCCTGCCTCATCCTCCCGAGTAGCTGGGATTACAGGTACCCACCATCACGCCTGGCTAATTTTTGCATTTTTAGTAGAGACGGGGTTTCACCATGTTGGCCAGGCTAGTCTCGAACTCCTGATCTTAGACGATGCACCCACCTCAGCCTCCCAAAGAGCTGGGATTACAACAGGCGTAAGCCACCGTGCCCAGCTCGGAAAAGTCTTTAGTTAGCTTTTCTTTGTTACTCTTTGCATGTCTTCATATTGTTATGCTGCTTTATGGGGCACATGATACTTTTGTATTAAAGGAGGAATTGTCCTACAGAATCTCAAAATGTAAAGATGGTTTTTGGGGAAAAAAACCTGGGACTTTGAATGAATGATCACATCTTTCAACTGAGTTTTCTGTACAATTTTATGTCCATTTTTTTAAATAGAAAGAAACCAAAGGAATGATCTCATTAAAAGTAATTCCCAACCAGCAAAGCCGTCTTCCTGCACTACAGGTGGGTGGGCACCATTTTCTCTGTTGTCATGATGGCAGGAGTTGGGCCATTTGTCTTGTATTCTTTGAAATTTGATTATAAGGGATAAGTTCTAAGTATCTCACAAGTGTGTAGCTGCTTGGCTCAGGGTCCCATTATTCCCTGCCTGGTATAAAATACAGGAGCTCATTCCCCTTTCCTCAAGGGAGAACATAGTGACGACAGTAGTAGAGAATGAATGAGCCTTTGCTGCTAGTGATCAGGTAGGAAGGGAGAGGGTAATCTTATTCTACAGATGGTAAGGAATCAATACAACTCCAAGAGGAAAATGGGTAAAGGGAATGAAGAGATCATTCACGGGACGAAAACTACAAATGAGCGTTGAACATATGAAAAAAATATTTTATCTTACCTGTCATCAAAGAAATGCAAATTGAAATATGCATGGGACACCAGTTTTCACCAAGCAAATTGGCAAATAACTTTTAAAATAGCAATAATAAAGCCCTGTGATTGATAGTGGCGAAGTAAAGAAAGAAAGAAGATAGAATCTGTTGAGCACTCATTGACAATTTATTGAGGATCTACCATGTACAAAGTACTGTGCTAGAACATGGAGGTGACATAAAGAGAAATGGTTCCCAGTTTGCACACAGCTCATCAGCCAGTAGAGGAATAGATTGGACAGGGCCATGGCAAGTCAATGTGGAAGAAGGAGATATTTAAAAGAATACATCTGAAGTTTCTATTGCAGGTTACTTGTAGTATGATGGTATAATTTTCTTAAGTAAACTTTTAAATTGAAGTTTTGGCATATATGGGTATATATTCAACAAAGGGCACACATCACAAGTATAAAACTGGATGAATTTTTCACAAACTGAATACACCCATGCAACCAGCACCCAGCTCAAGAGACAGAATATGCCAGCAGCCTAAGACCACCGCCCCCAGCCCCACCATGCCTGTTTCCTCAAGGCCCACCATAACCCTGACTTCTAACAGCAGGGATGAGTTTTGCCCCTTTTTGAAATGTATTAACATTGAATTATACAGTATGAATTCTTTGGTGTCTCATTTTATTCACTTAGTATTATGTTTATGGGAATCGCCTATATTGCTTCATTCTCATTCATTCATTGTATGAACATGCTACAATTTATTCAGTCAGCTTTTTTGGTCTTACGTAGTGCTGCCATTAACCAAACAGGATCTAATTCAGCAATACGAGATGATTTACTGCCTGAAGGGCAATGAATTCACCACGTTAACAGAAAAATGGAGAAAAATCATATGATTTTTATGCATGTGTTTTGTGCATACATCTATGCCTTTGTTTTGAGAGTAGAATTGCCAGGTTGTAGTATATGTGTGTCTTCATCTTTAGATGATATTGCCAAATAGTATTCCAAAGTAGCTGAACCATGTGACATCCCCAGCTGCATAGTATGACAGTTCTGGTTATTCGATATTCTCACCAATACTTACCATTGTCTGATTTGTTTGGTTTTTTTTTTCGCCCTTTGGCCATCCTGATGGTGGTATCACATTGTGATTCTAAAAATTCTCTAATGACTAGTGAGGGTAAACTCCTTTTTATATGTTTTTTTCCCACTTGGGTATCCTCTTTTGTAAGATACCAATTCAAGGCTTTTCACTGATTTGTAGGAGTTCCTCATATATTCTGGATAATGTTCTCTTCTTCTGTGGCTTATTTTCTTCATGGTTCCTGTTAATGACTAGAAACTCTCAATTTTAATGAAATCCAATCTACCACTTTTTTCTGATTAGCACTTTTTACGTCTTGTTTTAAAAGTTTTTACTTACTACAAGGTTAAGATATTCTCCTATGTTTTCTTCTAAATGCTTACTTGTTTGATTTTTCACATTTGGATCCACAACCCATCTGGGATTGATTGTTATACATATTGTAAGGTAAGAGGTCAAGGTTCCAGTTTTTCCATATGGATACCAATTGAACCAGTATCATTTACTGTACACCATCACTTTTGTCATGAGTAATATTTATAGGCCTATTTATTCTTTTCCATTGTACTGTTTGTTTATCCCTATGCCAAACCTGCATGTCAATTTGGATAAAAGAGGCATCTGCACCATACCTCAGTGGAAGTGATGATAGCAGGCATTTTTGTTTATTTTTCCATCTTAAAGGGAAAGCTGGCCAGGTGTGGTGGCTCACGCCTGTAATCCTAGCACTTTGGGAGGCCAAGGCGGGTGGATTGCTTGAGCCCAGGAGTTCGAGACCAACCTGGGTAACATAGCAAGACCCATGTCCTTTAAAAAAAAGGGGGTAAAGCTTTTAATCTTTCACTGAGAAGTATGACGCTGGATGTAGGGTTTTTGTAGGTATTCTTTCTCACAATAAAGAACTTCCCTTCTATTCCAAGTTTGCTAAGAATTTTAATCTTGAATGGGTTTTGAATGTTATCATAGGCTTTTTCTGCATCTGTTGAGGGGATCATATGATCTTTTTCCATTTTTATGTTAATGTGGTGAATTTATTGGCCTTCAGGTAGTAAACCTTCTTATATTGCTGAACTAGATCCTGTTTGGGTGTGATTTATTATACTTTTTATACATAGCTAAATTTGACTTGCTAATATTTTGTTTGGCGTTTTTACATCTCTGTTGCAGAGAGAAATTGTAAGATTCTTGTCAGATTTGTGTATCTTGACCCAATTTGTTTACAGCAGGACATGCTCTGATGCTGGTGTTTCTTTTGAAGCTGCCGCCTGCAGTTCCTTTTGCCTTCTTTTTAGATGTTCATGAGAGCGCAGTTTGACTATGATCCCAAAAAGGACAACCTGATCCCTTGCAAGGAGGCGGGACTGAAGTTTGCTACTGGGGACATTATCCAGATTATCAACAAGGATGACAGCAATTGGTGGCAGGGACGGGTGGAAGGCTCCTCCAAGGAGTCAGCAGGATTGATCCCTTCCCCTGAACTGCAGGAATGGTGAGCCATTTTTGTGCAGGCGGAAGGGCCATGTGCCTGCCACAAATAACTTAGCTTCAGAAAATCTGTCATTTTGTTTGTAGTTTCTGTTTCTCGACCAAGGAGACCTCCTAGATTTCCTGGCATAATGGGTGGGGGAGGGTTAAAGAGGCAACTACAGGCAAGGGAGCCCAAATAGCTCTTCATTCCTATGCGGGCCTCTTGCTTCCTTAAACGTTTTCCCCATAGTTACAAAGCACGTGACAGTGCTGGGACGGAGCCCTCCCTGGTCTCCTATCTCCCAAGCTAGTGCGCTTCTACCAGCCATACTGTTTCTGGGATTTCCTTGGAGTCCTGCAGAAAACAGTCACATTTAAGTATGTGTCCTTTAGGCACATTTCTGGTACATAGAAGAAATAATTCCTGTCCCCGAGTCAGATTGCTCCCCAAAAAATTCACAAAACAGTTCCAACCTATAACATATCCAACACTGAGCCTCCCTCTGCCTGTGCAAAATTACCCCAGTGTAAAGATTACAACCCTTGTGGGGTTGACATTGAATAGAAATATTAGAATCTATTACATGTAGTAATACAAGTTATTGTTTTGTGAAGCAGTTGTTTTAGATATATATATGTGGGGTGTGTGTATGTGTTTTGTTTATAGATGTATGTGTAATACTGGCTTGCAATGTACAGTGTATTTCTTAGGGTCATAAAGGTTTGAGACCTTTATGGTCTAGACCAAAGAAAGCACGTTGTTTCTGCGTTGTGTCCAGAATGTGCTGACAGGTACTGGATGACACAGACTCAAGGGGCCAGGTCCCTGACTGAGGGCAGGGCCCAGTGCAAGATGCACCAAACAGCGTATGGGGCGCTTTGCACACATTATGTCCCACTGTAACGGACACTCAGAGAGTGAAGGGGATTAGGGAATGAGTGCCTAGGGGGTTATGAGGGGAGGGGGAGGAAAGCTGACCCCTTGATTGTCTTTTCCTACCAGGCGAGTGGCAAGTATAGCTCAGTCAGCTCCTAGCGAAGCCCCGAGCTGCAGTCCCTTTGGGAAGAAGAAGAAGTACAAAGACAAATATCTGGCCAAGCACAGCTCGAGTAAGCTTTCTGAGCCTTCTTGCCCCAGGCTCCTCCAGCATTCGTGTGTTTCCCAGTCCCTGTAACCAGCAGAAAAGGGGAGGTGGTGCAGTGTGCAGCGGAAGGCACATTCTACATAAAGCATATAATTTCTTCTGGTTTCTTTTTATTGAATCCATCTTCACAAGCTTGCCGCAGTCAGACCAGTGGAGGTAAAGGAGGACTAGTGGTCTGCCTACACCTACTCATCACCCCACCCCTCACACAGAAGTAGATGTGGCCAGAACATCTGTGGTGGGAGAGGAGAAGTGGGGCAAGAACACAGGCCAGAGGGAGAGGCCAGGACCAGGTCATAGGAGCTTCGTGCACCCTCCCTAGCGTTTTCAATTTTGTACTACAGACTGTGGAGCTAGTGAAGGGTTTTGAGCAGAGAATTCACACGGTCAGCTTTCCATCTGCATTTCTCTTTCTGAGATGTCACATGCACACCACCAGCCAGGGAATGATCGTGGCAGTCTTGGGTTGTGAGCAGGTGAGGGGGTGGAGAGTCAGGATGACACCAGGTCTCCATCTTGAGCAGCTGGGTCAATAGCCTCATCTCTAGTCACTTCCTCCCTGCTTGTTGAGATATCGTGAGGTTCTTTCCCACTTCAGAGTGTGGAACACTGTTCTTCCCAGCTCTGGAAATGAACACTGCTTGGTTTTCTTTGTCTCTAGTTTTTGATCAGTTGGATGTTGTTTCCTACGAGGAAGTCGTTCGGCTCCCTGCATTCAAGAGGAAGACCCTGGTGCTGATCGGTATCTTCTCATTGCCCCATTTGCACATTTCTGTCTTTATTTTCCTGCCTGCATCATGTGCCCACCCCAAAAAAAGGCAGTGAGGAAGAAAATAAGTGAGGTCTCTTGGGTTCTCCACATAGAGCAGGTGTAAGGAATTTTCTGAATCCTCACATGCACCCCATCTGGGTCCACCTCACAAGTGAAACTAAACCTTATAAGTTTCTCTACTATTTAGCAACGAATTCTTTTTGGTTAGGTTTCATGCTGGCAGGTCCGAAACAAGGTTTTGCTCTTTGTTCATCTGTCCACTGGCAGTGATATGCTTTTTAAAGCAAATATGTTGGAGAGCTTCGCTAGCATTTTGTTAGTATTCTGAGCTGTCAGTCACCCATATAAGCCTTGGAAGCTTCCCCCAAGCAGTGACTCTGACCTGAAACAGAGTAAGTCCTTGCTTCAAACCCAGGTATGTAGGCTTTGCCTCTGGCGGGCTGCTCACCTTCCTGTCTTTAGAGTTGAAACTTTAGTTGGTTAGAGGATCTACATTAAGGTTTTGGTAAAATTTCTAGTAAAAACACTGGCTTAAATTCAGTTCCATTAATTTTGAAGAAATTTTAGAAAATAACCAGAAAGCCTCATGTGTTCGCTGGCTCCTCTGCAGAAGTGACAGTTACATTCTGAGTCCCAACCCTTAGTCCTCAGAAAGAGCCTTCTCCCCGAAATGGAAAAAAGGACCTGAAGCCCCTTGGTGGCCCTAAATCTTCTGACAGCTTAAAGGCCCTGACTCCAGCCCACATGGAACCCGAACTCATGTTCACCTGTTGGCAGCTTTGAGTGCCGAGAGAGGAACATCTGTATCTTATCCCCGATCCCTGCTCCTCTCCCCGCTTTCCAAAAGATGTTCTCTCTCTACACAGGAGCCAGTGGGGTGGGTCGCAGCCACATTAAGAATGCCCTGCTCAGCCAGAATCCGGAGAAGTTTGTGTACCCTGCCCCATGTAAGTAGCTCATAGGCACTGTGGAGGGGAGGTGACAGGCTGAAGGACAGGGCATCAGTAGCACTTTTTATCACAGTACCACTCTCCATCTGAAATACCATAGTGTTATTTTATTTTTTTAATTATTTTATTTTAAATGTTTGATTATTAAAACTAAACAAAATATGGAAAGATAAAAATTTGTGCCCACAATTCCTCCACCTAACAGAATAACTGTTTTCTTATTGTTATTCGTGCTGTTTGTCTACATAACAGAAGCTATAGTAAACATTTTATACCGCCTTAAAAATTACTAAGTATTAAAGTTTATACATATAACTTTGTCGTTTTACTTTTTAAACATTTTCTCATGTTCCCCTGCAATTTGCCTAATTCTCTTTGAGAATGGTTTTATAGTCCACTGAGTGGATGTCCTTGGTAGATTTCCTTAGCTATCCCACTCTTGATATTCAGGCTGCCTCTCATTTTCATGGAATGTCTTCTAAATCAAAGCAGTGCCTAGGAAAGGCCCAAACTGTCTCAACAGCAGTCCTAGATATGGAGAAGAGTAGCGCCAGTGATCAGGTGAATTTGATAACTCTTCCATTCCCAGAAGTGATGCTGCATGGTATAGTTGTGTATGTTCCCAGAAAGAAATACAGTCATTCCTCGCTTAATATTGTCAATAGGCTCTTCGAAGACTGTGACTTTAAGTGAAATGACATATAACAAGAAACAGTTTTTTTACTCATCAACAATACAATGAAATGAAGTTGAACTAAACCGTGTTATTCAAGGACCAACTACATGTGATTTCACTTAAACTCACATTTTCTAAGAACCTACTGATAATAGTATTAAGTGAGGAATTACTGTACTGCTAAGCAAAATAGAAAACCAGATTCTAAACCTCATATTAGGTTGTTTTTTTTTATTATTCTTTCTTCATTTTGCTTTTTTACACATGGATCATTGAAAGTTGTCTCCTTGCCGGAGGGACGTAGACTTATTCCAGGTTCGCATTAGGAGCAGAAAGCAAATGGCCCCAGGAGTGAGTGGGGAAGCAGAAATAACCAGTACAGGCTCCTCCTTCAAGAGAATCACACGTGGTTGTAGATTGAGGAGAAGGGGCCAGGTGAGAGACAAGTGTGATCTGGGAGGCAAAGTAGACAGTCAATGGAAGATGGAAAGAGGGGAGGTTGGGAGGATTGTGTTTCAAACTACAATATCTGGAGCATATTTTACTGATTAGACAATTTATATGAGTAATAGAAAATAGTCCAATTTTTAACAACATGAGCTGAGAGTAAACCAAAGTACTCTTCTTTCCAAGTCATGAAAAGGAAACCTTAAATATATTTCCAAGAGATCCTGAGCATAGTCTATAGATCTGTTTTAAAAATATTTTCTGCTGTTTTCATTTCTGAGTTTCAATATTCCTAGATTTGGAAGTTTGAGAGATGTAACTTCATCTAGGGAAAATGATAATAGGAATTTTCTATGTTAGGCTTTGCCCCTTAAAAATTGAATGTGTCCTGGGCAGATGGAGGGATTTCCTGGTGTACATCACTTTCGAGCATCAGCTCTTCAGGAACCCCTGTATTAAAGTCAATGCACCAAAGGCAGCTAGGGTTTCAATACAGACAACCATGGTCCAAGCCCTCATGAAAGGGTGAGGACCTGGAGTTTGTCAGGGATTTGGGCTCTTGTACACAGATACAACACGGCCGCCAAGGAAGAGTGAGGAAGATGGGAAGGAGTACCACTTTATCTCAACAGAGGAGATGACAAGGAACATCTCTGCCAATGAGTTCTTGGAGTTTGGCAGCTACCAAGGCAACATGTTTGGCACCAAATTTGAAACAGTGCACCAGATTCATAAGCAAGACAAGATTGCCATCCTTGACATTGAGCCCCAGGTGGGTAGGCATGGAAGGGCAGGGACGGATGGGCTCAGCCACACAAGGGATGGCGAAGAGAGTGCTGAAAAAGATAGTGCTCCTTGGGAATCTTCTGGGGGCTCAGGATTGCTTCAGCACTTTTAATGGGGTCAGCCTGGAACAGGAACAGTAGTACTGGGAAAGCTGGAAAGTAGTATTGGGGTAAAGCTCAAAGCTGCCTATTTAGAAGGAATCCATTATGACAGCTATGTAGGTTTTTTTGTTTTGTTTTTTGTTTTCACTTTCCTTTTCTTCCTTCCTCCCCTTCTTTTTTTTTTTTCCTAGACCCTGAAAATTGTTCGGACAGCAGAACTTTCACCTTTCATTGTATTCATTGCACCTACTGACCAGGGCACTCAGGTGAGGAGAGGTTGTGCGGGTTGGGTAGGAATTCACTTTCTCCGGGCCTGCCCAGACTAGGACCTCAGTCCAGGTCATTGGCCAGAGTGCTGGCTGGAGGTCACAGCTCCAGCTGGGCTTCTTCCTCCAGGGCCAAGAAGCCAAAGGGCATGCACATTCATTCGAGCTCTTAAACCACTAGCTAGGCCGGTGCCCATGACAGGTAATGGGGACAAAACAAACCAGACCCAGTCATTGTCCCAGAGGCACACAGTTCCAGGGGTAGAGATGGACAGTTGAGCAGATCCTGATACTGGTGGGATGCAGGCTCTGGCAGGGGAAGCTGTGATGGACAGAGGTGGCACTGAACCTGCCCTGGGGTGCAGTATGGCTGTGAGGAAAGACAGAGGGGCCAGGAATATATTGAAAAGCCTACCCTGCTCCTCTGCCCAGCCCTACCCATGCACTTTGCTACACTGTGCTTTTTCATTGAACAATGGACACCTTTCCCTATCAGGGTGTGAGGAACTATTTTTCTCAGTAGCTGCATGGTCTTCTACTGCATGCATGTGTAATTACTTAACCATTCACCTGTTGATGGCCATTTGGGTTGCTTTCAAACACTGATTATAAAGAATACTGCAATCAGCAGCCCTGTGCATATAGCATATGTGTGCAAATATATCTGTAGGAAAAACTCCCAAGTAGGATCACTGGGTCCAAGAGCACATGCACTTAGAATTTGGACAGGGGCTGCCAAACTACACTCCTTTAGGATTTGTAGTCCCTCCAACCACCTGTGAGAGTGCTTGTTTCTCTTTGCCTGTAGCATGTTGTCTTTTCTTTTTTTGCCAGGCTACTGGCGGGAAAAATGGTATCTCATTCTTTTTTACTAAAAGAGATGATTGGGTACTTTTTCATATGAAGAGCAATTTGTATTGCCTTTTCTGAGAATTATCTGGTCATGTCCTTAGCTCATTTTTCTGCTGAGTTATTGGCCTTTGATGTATAGGAAGTCCGTATTAGGGTAATTAGCCCTTTGTAATATCAGCTGTAATTTTTTTTTCCCAATTTGGCATGTCTTTTTGCTATGCAGACATTTTTACTTTTATGTAGTTACATGATTTGTCTTTCATGGCTGCTTGGTTTTAGGTCAAAGAAAGAGTCGTGAGATATATACACACACGTTTTTAAATTTTGTTTTTTGTAGAAATGGGGTCTCACTGTGTTGTCCAGGCTGGTCTTGAACTCCTGTGCTCAAGCAATCATCTTGCCTCGGCCTTCCAAAGTGCTGGGATTACAGGTGTGCTCTGGGATTAGAAATCACCTTTATCTGACTGGGTGCAGTGGCTCACGCCTGTAATCCCAGCACTTTGAGAGGCCGAGGTGGGCGGATCACCTGAGGTCCGAAGTTCGAGACCAGCCTGGCCAACATGGCAAAACCCTGTCTCTACTAAAAATACAAAAATTAGTCAGATGTGGTGGCGCATGCCTGTAATCCCAGCTACTCGGGAGGCTGAGGCACGAGAATTGCTTGAACCCAGCAGGCAGAGGTTGCAGTGAGCCAAGATTGTGCCACTGTACTCCAGCCTGGGCCACAGAGCAAGACTCTATCTCAAAACAAAACAAAACAAAATCACCTTTATCTTTGTTTTAGTATTGCAGCTCTGGTGGTTGTTGAAATGGCTCTTCCATGTTCAAAGGGCACTAATAGGAGATGCTGGTGAAGTCCATGCTGTCTCTGCATAGCTATTGGTTCTCCAGAGGGCTCTGATTGGTCAGGGTTAGCTTGAGATCCTCTGAGAATTGCCATGGTCTTTTGAGATTGCCTCTTCATGCCCTATTATTAACATTCTTTCACAATGTCTTCCAAGTTTGACTCTTCAAGTATGATGCACAGCTGAGCAGCGCTAACAATTGCTCTTTAAAATCTGTCACTGGCCTCTCTGGGCTGGGGGTGGTGCAGCTTGCTTCATCTGTGGCTTTCTTCTTTGCAGACAGAAGCCCTGCAGCAGCTGCAGAAGGACTCTGAGGCCATCCGCAGCCAGTACGCTCACTACTTTGACCTCTCACTGGTCAATAATAGTGTTGATGAAACCCTTAAGAAATTACAAGAAGCCTTCGACCAAGCGTGCAGTTCTCCACAGTGGGTGCCTGTCTCCTGGGTTTACTAAGCTTATAGAATGGGGGAACCCACTGTATGCCCCTCTCCAGCATTTGGAACTCCACCCCCCTTGCTTTAAGACAAACAGGGCTGCTCCAACTAGTTTTGTGTCAGCTTCCAGCTCTCTGCAGCTATCCTAATTAAGCCAGTAGGGTTCAGTCTTCTTGCTCAGGCTCCTGAAGGGTTGGGATTTGATTTTCCTGATAGATGGGGCCCCAGTAATCTGGATTTCAAAAGGATTCCTAGAAATTGGGGGTAAGCAGTACTACCAAAACGTAACTGCTAATCAAGGATGATGCACAGCAAAAGCAACGACCCCATCCCTCTAAAGCCTGCCCTCCTTTGCCTTCAACTGTATCTCGTTTGTCTTTTTATTTTGGAGAAAGCGTTTTTAACTGCAACTTTCTATAATGCCAAAATGACACATCTGTGCAATAGAATGATGTCTGCTCTAGGGAAACCTTCAAAAGCAATAAAAATGCTGTGTTAAAATGCCAATGACCTTGTAACTCTGGGTTTCCACACAAAGAAATGTGGTCCATTTCACTTAAGCTCCTGGACAACGGCATTAACACAAGATGTCTCACTTGTGTTCAGATGGGATGCAGATGATAAACACCAGTGCCCTGGAAGAATCCCCATTCTCTGTGCCCCCACTGCAGGTCTCTACTGGCTAGTGCCCATGTAGAAAAACACCCTAAGGTTGTCATATCTGGAGGAAAGCCCATTGTGGGCACATATTTAGAGAAAATCCTAGCCTGGGGTCCCGTGGTACAGTGGAGGCTGGTCACTGAGCCAGGGCTGGGGTCCACTCTGCACGCCTGGCTCATAATGTGGCTACAGCTCAGGGCCTCTCCTCACTGCATCCAAGGACTCCCCCAGGAAGCGACACTTTTTTTTTTTTTTGAGACAGTCTCACTGCTTTGCCCAGGCTGGAGTGCAGTGGCAGGATCTCGGCTCACTGCAACCTCCACCTCCCAGGTTCAAGGGACTCTCCTGCCTCAGCCTCCCAAGTAGCTGGGATTACAGGTGCACACCACCACACCTGGCTAATTTTTGTATTTTTAGTAGAGATGGGTTTTGCCATGTTAACCAGGCTGGTCTCAAACTCCTGACCTCAGGTGATCTGCCTGCCTCAGCCTCCCAAAGTTGATGGGATTACAGGTGTAAGCCACCACACCCGGCCCCTTTCTTGGCTCTTAATACCAAATTGGAAGCAACCCTAGACCTTTCTTCCACTAATCTGTCACCAAGGCCTTCAGATTCCTGAATGTCCCTAACTTTCAGCTTCCTTCTCCCGACTCACCCTGCCTCCCTCCTGCCAGGCCCACTATGTATAAATACATCAACCCTCTCCTCTGTTCTTCTACAGATCACTGGTTTTGTGGTAATCACTGCCTCTGAGTACTCACATCAGATGACAGGGCCCAAGGTGAACTGTGTAAGATACAGAACGAAAATGTAAAAACCAGAAAACATAAAAGCATCACACTTCAAATAGAACATAAAGGTCCCTAGATTTTTAATCAAAATATTTTACAATTTTTGCTCTGCTAGCATGAGATCACCAACAAGAAAACCCAACAGGAATACATAAAAAACTTAACAAATTGACTTTAGTAAGTAAAAATTACAACATTCTTCTCCCAGCAATGAACAATTTCATTCTTTAAAAGTAAACGAGGCCTAAAACAAGACGGCACAGGAACAAGTAGTCAGATGGATTTAGGTGAACACTGTACAGAAGCTTTGAGGAAGTGCAAAGGACTGACCTCTAGGCCAGAACAAGATGGAAAACTACCAGGCCCGTCAGACACCAGCATGGACAAAACTCAGTTATACTGAATTCAGAGACAAAATTCAGTGACACTCTTCTATCACTTATTTACGGTTCTACACCATTTCACTGAGCAGACTTAGTTTTTTGTTTTGTTTTGTTTTACAAACCTTATAAACAGAGGGGATTAAAAAATGCAAACTAGGACTATGATGTTAAGACAACCACTAGCAGACAGCTGCGGACAGTTACTGGGTCTGAAGGTGAGGCTTCCCAGCTCAAACCGAGAAGTCATTGGGATAAACTCTGCCTCTTTCATCACCCATATCCTTAAAACAGGACAAGATGGGATGACCACACCAGGTAACATCACCGAGGTCTCAAAGTAGCAGCTAAAATGTGCCGGAACTCTTCACCCTGTCTAGGACCTATGTTCCACTCTCTCAGCAACAAAAGGATCTATTAACATGTTTTCTTAATAAGGCTTTAGTTTCTCCTCCAGCTGGACACAATGCTTCAAGTGGCCTTCACTACTCAGAAACCAATTCTACCTCTTTTGCTTTCTTCTTCTTCTTCTTCTTCTTGGTGGTATCACTGTCCTAGAAAGAAAGAGAATGGAAGCTTATAGATACCGTGGGATCCACTAACAAAGCTATCACTCTCCCAGACGGAAATCTGGTAAAGGTCCACAGTCAAGCAAGCCTTTTTTCAGGACCTGTAAGGATATTTTGGGTTAAATACTACATGTGACACAAAGTTCTGCGAACCTTTCAGTGACACCCTAGTGGTCTACTTTTGGAAGTAGAAACATTCAGATCACCATACACATCCTCTCCACCCCACCATCAATAGAGCTGTAAGTGTAAGTGGTAGATGCCGAGTACCTCTATCTGTCCATTCCACAGGGAGGGCAAAAGCAGTCCAGGAACATGGGGAAGCACTAAAGGCACTCAGTCGCATGCCACCCCCAGGCCACAGCTCCTCCAAGAAGAGTAACAAAGCTGGTACCACCTGGGTAATTCTTTCCCCATGGAGGGACTAAGCCAGCCCAAGGAACCTGAACATATCTCCACACACCCCATCTCCAGGCTCGGCCCCGCTCTCCAGACCAGCCTTGGCCTTCTTGTCCTTCTTACTCTTCTTCTTTTCCTTCTTGATCAACTGAGGAGCTGCTGGAGGGGTCTCGTCACTTTCACTCTCACTCTCTCGCTTCCGCTGAGATGAAAGCAATTGGTTAAGTGTTAGATATTGGGCAATAATGGACAAGAAAGGTTCAGTGAGTCAAAAGGTAGTGAGGCACCGAGAAAGATCCCAACTGAATCCAACAGGACGTTTTGTGACTACAAACCCGGACAGGGCTTTAGTTTACTGAGGATTTGAAGACAGTCTCATCCCCCAAATCCAAGAAGCCTTGAGGCAGGCAGAGAGGAGCAGCACAGCAGCAGCACGGGGCTTGGGGATGGAAAGGCCCAGAGAAGCTGTTTCTTTCACGACTGCAAGGACCTCTCACAGAAAGCAGGCAAAGCAGGAATTCACATCTGACAAGTCAGAAGCTCCTCCCACACAGCCTTGTGCAGGATACTCAGTACCGCCCCCCGTTTCTGAGTACAGACCTGTCATTCTGTGCGCTAATGCCAGCAGCAACATGGGGTGGAGTTGCCACCCCATGCTTGACTGACTCTTTCAACACCAGGTGGTGCCGAGTTAAAATGCAATTCTGTTCTCTGCTGAATTTCGTATGGCCTCGAGTATCCAACAGCCATGGCCTCTGATTTCAACACATGTGTCCTACCATTTGACCCAGGGCGGGGGCCAGAATGACACATACACACCAGCACCCATTCTATCCCTATGTTGCTGCCATAGCTGAGGTAGGAGTCGAGGCCGATCTGATTCCTGAGCCCACATTCCTCCTCCCAGCAGATACGACAGGGAATACAAATCAGAGGAGCCTGCAGAGCCCAAACAAGCACCCCAGGGTATAAGGCAGCATTACCTGTGTATGCACTACACCTCTGATGCCAGGGTATATGGCTAGACTGCAGACAGTCACAAAGTAAGACGAATGCCAGTGCCTCTTAGGATTATCTCCCTAAGCACATTCCAAACTGATTACAGCATGCCACTCACCTTCGCAGTTTTTGCTGCTTCGGCAACTACCTGCGGGGCTTTTACCACTTCAGCAACCACCTCTTTTTTGGCAGTCTCACTGAAAGAGAAGAGGTAGCAATAGGTCAAATTCACTGAATGGCTTTCCAGGGCAGTACTGATGTTATGTAGTGTTATCTGGCAAGTCTAAAACCACCATCAAAATACTGACGCTGGACAGAAGAACTCACCACTTACTGTTGCAGACTGACTCCCTCTAGAGTCCCACGAGCCAGACTAGAAAGGGATAACTGTCTGCCGTGCAGGCCCACACCCCTAACTGGCCTGGGCAGCCAAGACTTCATGGGAGCCAAAGAGCTGGTTCCTGTGGTCCTGCATTTAGCAAGTTTGCCCCAAACCAAGTGACTCCCCCTCCCCTGGGCTCTACAACCTCCGTGCTCACCTGTCCCTCACCTGTCGTCTATGTACTCCTGCATCCAAATGGCAAGTGGGCACTCTCTACCCTCCCATCCTCACCTGTTGTTGACGTACTCCTGCATCAAGGCAGCATGTGTGCTGTCTCTACCCACCCCTGGCTCTGAAACATCCTGCCCTCACCTGTAGTCAACATACTCCTGCTTCCAGGTGGCAGGCGTGCTCTCTGTGGGCTTCCCGTACTTGTCCAGAAGGCCCTGCTTGATCATCAGCTTCTTCTGACTTGCCTGGTGGAACATCAAGGTGTCAACATTAGAATGGTGTCAATGCGGAAGCGGGCATGGTGACTGCAAAGAATAGAACAAGGTTCCTCCCTGGTGTATTCTCAGCAGGGCCTCAAACTCCTCTCCAGAGCATTCAGAATTCACCCACTAACTCCAACACACACAGGACTTGTTGAAGGTCACAAAGCTTATTAGTGAGAGCCTCTGCAGACATATGTCCCCACCACAGCCACTCTACTCTTTTGCCTTTGCACATGCTGCTTGCTGCCTCCCACTGCCCTGAACTCTCCCCTCCCCTCTTCACTTCATCAACACCTAATCCACTCTTCACACTGGTGTGGCTTAACAGATGATCTCTTGCCCAGACTCCTTGAGCACTGTGGACACTCCAGGTGACAGCCACCTCTCTGCACTTCTTGGTAGCCACTAACATGAATGAAATTTGCCATTCCACTGTGTGATTACGTAAGTAATGCCCAACTGTTTCCCCTCATTAGACTGAAATCTCTAAGGCCCAAGACAGGGCCTGTTTCCACTCATCAACAATCCAGAGCCCAGCACAATACAAGCCTGTGGTGGTGAAATACACCAATAGCTGCCCAAGTATTCAACAATGCCAAACAAAAGAACCTGGCAGAGCACGCAACCCAGTACCACTTACCTTTGGACCTAAACCCCACTTCCGAGGGTAAGTGTCTCTCTCCATGATCACTCTCTTGATCTTTGCTACTATACCATGATCGCAGGTAGAGATGACTGCTGTGGTCATTAACGCAATAGCTACAGGCATTGAATAAAGAAAAGAATTATTTGAAGGGGGAAAGAATTGATAATTGATGAGCCCCAACTCTACTGTTGTATGCCACTTTTAAAACTCTGAGCTCTACTACTTTAACTGGGGTTTCCTTTGCTCAGGATATGCATATGGAAGAAATCCCCCATTATGAGAAGGAGGCTTCTGAAATGATGTTAAACTTCTCAAGTTAAAAAACACCTAACCAAAGCACCTAACGATACACATAACAGGCTTGCAGCTCAAGATATCTATAGGAATGGCATGCACACTCCCTTTGCGGCCACAGAACCTTTGAAGTTTTAAGGATTCCTTTTCTGCTGCTGTCCATAGGCCGTGGCTGGCCTGCCTGCTCACAGAGCTAAGGAATCCTGATGACATGCTTACTTCTGGTACATATTGGACCCATTAAATGAATAGCTCTAAGGTTCATTCGCTAAGAGGGTGCAGAGCATTTAAAGTCTTAAGAGACAATCCAACAGTAGCTAAGCTTTCACGAGTTAAAAAACACTGGTACTTTACATGGAACCACAAAAGACTCAAACTAGCCAAAGTGATCCTAAGCAAAAAGAACAAACCTAGAGGAATCACATTACCTCACTTCACATTATACTATAGAGCTACAGTAACCACAATAGTATGGTACTGGCATAAAAACAGGCACATAAACCAATGGAACAGAATAGGGAACCCAGAAACAAATCCACACAGCCACATTGAACTCATTTTTGACAAAGGTACCAAGAACATACACTGGGTAAAAACCAGTCTCTTCAATAAATGGTGCTGGGAAAACTAGATATCCATATGCATAAGAACGGGACAAAATATCCGCAAACTACCCATCTGACAAGGGATTTATAACCAGAATATATAACGAACTCGGTGCTATAGGAAAAAAATCTAATAATCCAATCAAAAAACAGGCAAAATATTTGAATAGACACTTCTCAAAAGAAGATAAATAAATGGCAAACAGGCATATGAAAAGGTGCTCAACGCTGATCACCAGAGAAATGCAAATCAAAACTACAATGAAATATCATTTCACTCCAGTTAAAATGGTTTATATCCAAAAGACAGACAATGACAAATGCTGGAAAGGATGTGAAGAAAAGGGAACCTTTGTACATTGTTGGTGGGAAGGTAAATTGATACAACCACTATGGAGAACAGTTAGGAGGTTCCTCGAAAAACTAAACTGAGCTACCATAGGATCCAGCAATCCCACTGCTGGGTATATACCCCAAATAAAGGAAATTAGTGTTATCAAAGAGATCACAATAGCCAAGATTTGGAAGCAACCGAGGTGCCCATCAACAGATAAATGGATAAAGAAAATGTGGTACATATACACGATGGAATACTATTTAGCCTTAAAAAAAAATGAGATCCTGTCATTTCCAACAACATGGATGGAACTGAAGATCATGTTAAGTGTAATCAGTCAGGCATAGAAAGACAAACATTGCATGTTCTCACTTATTTGTGGGAGCTAAGAATCGAAACAATTGAACTCATGGACAGAGAAGAGTAAAAGAATGGTTACCAGAGACTGGGAGGGTAGTTGGAGGCTGGCAGGGAGGTAGGGATGGTTAATGGGTACAAAAAAAAAATAAAGGCAGATCCCCTGAGGTCAGGAGTTCAAGACCAGCCTGACCAACATGGCAAAACCCCATTTCTACTAAAAATACAAAAAATTAGCCAAGTGTCATGGTGTGCACCTGTAATCCTAGCTACTCGGAAGGCTGAGTCACGAGAATTGCTTGAACCTGGGAAGCAGAGGTTGCAGCGAGCCAAAGTCACGTCACTGCACTCCAGCCTGGGCGAAAGAGCAAGACTCTTGTCTTCTTAAAAAGCAAAAACAAAAACAAAACACCAAAAACAAAAAAATCAAATGAATGAACAAGACGAGTAAGACCTACTATTTGATAGCCTCCTATTTGATAGATTATAGTCACAGGGTGACATCCCCTCTTACCCATGCAGATTGCTTCTCCTTTGGTGGTGATAACCACAATCTCCTGATTGACCTCAATGCCATCCTCATATCGAAGAACACCTGGAAGCATGATCTTGGCCCCATAGCAGATAGCATTTACCTGCAGAGATGGCACCATGTGTGAGGGCCCAGCTGCTGCCTTCCACCCCACTCCCACACCAGAGTAAAGGAAGACAACAAGGGGGTGGGGTCTGACACCATGAAACAGGGATGGCACTGATGGCCCACTAGCTGCAAGGGGCATGAAGGGACTCAGAAGAGCAACAGCCACCTCACTGTGCAGGGCACCACTCTCTGCACTTTACACACATGACTTAAAAGTCGTAAAGAAGACTTTCAGGTTTTCAGGTTCTAGAGACTCACAGGTATTTTCATTTTATTTTTTTATTTTTTGTTTTCCGGCAGAACCTCCCTCTGTCGTCCAGGGTGGAGTGCAGTGGCACGTTCTCAGCTCACTGCAACCTCCACCTACGGAGTTCAAGTGATTCTCGTGCCTCAGCCTCCCCAGTAGCTGGGATTACAGGCATGCGCCACCACGCCCAGCTAATTTTTGTATTTTTAATAGAGACAGGGTTTCACCATATTGCCCAGGCTGGTCTCAAACTCCTGAGCTCAAGCAATTTGCCTGGCCTGGCCTCCCAAAGTGCTGGGATTACAAGTGTGAGTCACTGCACCTGGTCGGTATTTTCATTTTAAACATAAAAATAGCCTTGGCATTCCTTAATTGCTCCTCTCTCCTCCTTATCAGGAGAAAGAATAGATTTACTAGAGATCCAGGCAATAACAGGCTCCTAAAGAACTTGAAAACAAGATTACTGAGGCCTGTTGAACCAATCACACAAAAGTCTTGGTGCAGAATTTACAGATCAGTAGGTACAACCTAAGGCTTCCTCTCCAGAAGTTCAATGGTGCCCAAGGCACCCATCTGCCTCATGCCATCTCCACTCACCTAGATCTCTTTTGCTGATCACATTTGACCCTCCCTTTACATTCACCCAGAAGCCAATGGTTTGATAAGGAGAGGTTATCACATTTATGTTGTCCACTGTTTTGTGACTGAGTTTTTTCAACTATTATGGTACCATCTTTCAGTATTTATTACAGCGTATACACATACAAAATATGCAAACATCTGTACAAGATTTGAATATAAATAATTACCAACTACAAACATTTTAAATATCCAGAAATTTTTATCCCTCAAGTTAGAGAAAAGAGAGTATGCTTTAATTTATAAAAGGCCAACTCTCTGATCATCATAAAAACACAGCTCACAGCCTTGATCTCCTGGGCTCAAGCGATTCTCCCACTTCAGCCTCCCAAGTAGATGGGAATATAGACATGTGCCACTACACCTGGCTATTTTTTATTTTTGTGACGACAGGGTCTTACTATGTTGCTCAGGCTGGTCTCAAACTCCTACCTGGGCTCAAGTGATCCTCTTGTCTTAGCCTGCCAAAGTGCTGGGATTACAGGCATCAGCCACTGTGCCCAGCCTAATGTGCCTTATTTTTAAGTATTCCTACCATTAAACTTTTACTTTAAATTAGTATACTTGGTTTGGACTTGAAAAAATAAATAAATAAAACCCAAGGAAAACAATAAAAAGAGCAAGCCTCATCTTTGGAGTATGTTCTGTCCAAATATAAACTCCTAACCCGGAACTTACTGCACTGTCTTTCATAACCAGCCGTTTATGAGATGTCAACAACTTTTCCAAAGGGTAAACAACTCGCCGCAGGTAACTCTCATCCTTGTGGTTATCATACAGCCACTGAGCATCAAGCACATCGTGCATTGTCACCATGTGGTCCTGAAAAGCAGCCATGTATGAAAATAATTCAGTTTATTTGCATCTTGGCCCATCAGATCCCAAACTTCCTAAAACTGAATGTAACTTGTCTACTAGTCCAAGCTCATTATGTCTTCAGCCTCTTCAGTCCTGGCTCTTCCAGGCATCTTTAACCACTGAAGTATTAGATCCCAAGCAGGCATTTTTGTAGGCTGGGAGGCAAATGAATAGAATAATACTTCCTACCCAATCATCTCCCTTAGTCCATTTTAATGTCCCAAAGTTTAATTAACAGAACAGGGAAGCTGCCCTGGACTGAACTCAACACTTTGGAAAGCGCCTTTCCCACAACATGAAGCAAGTGGAGTGCCACCAAAGGCTGGGAGATGTTAAGAACAAGCTCTAAAACTTCTAGCCCCGTAACACATACCTTTTCACTCATGACTCCAGAACGAACCCTCCGAAGCTCCTGCATCTGACCACCAACTCCCAATAACAAACCAAGGTGCACACATAATGTCCGAATGTAGGTGCCAGCCTCACAACTCACCCAAAAGATTCCTAAGATATACACACAAAAGAAAAGCAGCACCTACTATAAATACATCACTGGTTGAGAAATGGTTATCCTTCATCTGAGCCATCAAGACTAGAGGTGACAGACAGAGGGCATGACTAACACAATATGCCAAGGGCAACCACTTCTTAAAATATAAGCATTTGCTGTATTTAAAGATCTGTAATTCTGATATTAACAGAATTTTTAACACTTAGTTGCAGGTATATTCCGCATGGTATGTTTCATGGATGGGCGGAAAATAGGCATTGTCTTAAATTTACTTCTGACAACTTAATCTGACCCAGCCCTGCTAAGTATTGCTATGTTTAAAAGAAAAGTACAATCCAACTGTTTATTGTTGCTTTTTGCCATTTGGTAGCATTTTACACATAGGCTTCAATCTGGAGAATACTCTGGATTCAACAGAAAAACCTTTTAAATGATGTTTTGTACAACAGAAACTTCTAAGCAGTCAAAATTGCAACAAGTAAAAAACACATGCAAAACATACTTTGGTGAAAACACCTTTGAACAAAGCACCGAACTACACAAATGCAGAATGAAAATATTTCAATTCCAGCAGAAGCAGTCATCATAAAAAGTGCAAAAGCCATCTCACTTTACTAGGCACTGTTCACTTTTTAACAAAAGATAATAAAAACTATTGCCCACAGACAATATCCCAGCTGTAGCGCAGGTTTCAGAAAGTCTTCAACTTCAAGGGCATCTACTTTTAACAAGAGAACAGAATCCTGAAGAATGTGTTCATACCCACTCACAGACCTAATGACCCACCTAATCTTCTTTCAGGATCGTATTCAATCATTTTGCTCTCGTAGATGGTCCTCACTCGGAGCTGCCTCTTTACTGCAGCAATAAGTGGGGGTCGCTGGAATAGGGCACCTGTCAGAGTTTCTAGGGCCTAAGAACAAACACAAAGCAAAACAAACACCCTCATCAGAATGTAAATGTGCAGTCACTGGTCCAGGCTGGCTGTGGCAGCTGACTGAAAAGGGCACAAAAGGAGTCAGCCAGGACAGCTAACTCATCTCCAGATGTTTAGGGGCTCAGAGATCCAAATCAACAAAGGGTGTCCTCCCTACAATTGCAGACTTACCCTAGAAAGCTGGGTCCCCCCTTCAATAGCATTGTGCAGCCGGACAATCCCCACATACTCTTTGCCTGAAAAATGACAAGAGTAGTCAGGTTTGGCCACTGAGTTTTCTGTTTTTCATATTTCTTATATGCTCAGTCACTCCCATTTTGCACAACAGGAAAAGCAGGCAGTTTGACCTTGTGTTTCTATAAAATCTGCATGAAGACAGATTTCATGGTGATGATGTAGGAAAGAATGAAGATACTCTCTCACTGGGAATTCAATGTACTGACAGGGACAGTTGGGAGTACCCAGTGTAGAACCTGCCTGGAAAAAGCCTTGCAAGATAAGCAGGCTTTTCTCAGATAAAAATGAAGGAAGGATACTTTAGGCAGAAGCAGTGGCACAGAGTGAGAAGCCTAGAGTGACAAGCTGAGAGCTGAACCTGGACAGAGTTCTGCCTCCAGGCTACAAATGGATCCCGTCAGCTTGATGAATACATGCTTAGTATGTGGAATTCCAAAAAGGGTGGACCACCAAGATCTGGCAGGGGACAGAAGGTACACAGAAACCAAAACAGTATCTCTGCTTTAGGATTTTTTTCTTCCCTAACGAAGAAATAGTTTCCAGCAGACAAAACATAGAAGGGAAATACAGAAAGCTTTCCACTCTAGCCAGTCCTTCCCTCCCTCTCCCAAATACCTGCACTCTGTTGTGACTTCACCAAGCGAGTGGCTCGTTCTATGCACACGATTAAACAACCAGTCACCTTGGGATCCAGAGTACCACTGTGCCCTGTCTTCTCCACCCTAAGTATCCGTCGAATCCAGGCTACCACCTCATGGGAAGAGGGGTTAGAGGGCTTGTCAAGATTAATGAAACCTGTCCTAGAATGAAAAAAAAAAAATTAATGTATAACCCACTCCTGTGCGCCAATGAAACAACAGATCTAGAGTTAAAAGAAAAAGAATTCACTGTGGGTACAGGTTATATATTCAAGACAAAGCTATTCTGGCATGTCACTGCCTTCTTGAATAGCTGGTGTGAAAGCATTTTCAAAAGAAAGTAAGTTTGCACAGTGCCTCCTCCCAACACTTACCTGATATAGTCCCCAATCTCTCTCTTCAGAGGATTTGAACCACATGCAAGAGGTGTATAGTGTGTTGTCCTTACATTCAGCTTATCAAAATTCTACAAAGCAACAACACAACACAAAACAAAATACCATGTCGTGAGCACATGTAAAAAAAGAGTCAGTACCACTATGTGGCCCACAAACTGGCATAGGTCTGCAGGATGGACTAAGTACAAAAACTGAGAACTGTTTACAAACTTAGCAATTTAACATTGTGGGGACATTTATTCTACAACAGTGTCAAGTGCACTGCAAATTTTTTTAAAAACTTGGTTCTTCATTTCAGATACCTTAAGGAATCCTGCTTTAAACTGTATCAGTGGGCATTTCCTAAAGTCAAGGATGCCAGCAGTAAGCATTCTCAATCAATTGCTTAACACTTGGAAATAACATAAGAGCAGGCATTCACCTGATGCACGATTTTAACCACATACCTTTAGCAGAAGGGGCCACTGAGACGTGTCCAACTTAGCAACTTTGGATTCGGGTTTGATAAGAAATTCTTCAGCGTGTTGTATTTCCTTCGACAGGACAGAAATATAACCTATTAAACTTCCCACCCGATTTTGAACAATTCCATTACTGCCACGGAAATGTATGCCTTTTAAATAGAAAATAAGGCTTCCTATGTATTTTCACTGGGACCTCCAAGGGAAAGAGAGAGAAGAAATGAACCAGGAGTACAGAGGGGAAGTGAAATGCCACTAAGATAGGTCCAAACATTTAAAGAGAAAGGGGGATGGTGGGTCTGTGGGTGGCATAAAGAAGAGAAATTCAGAGAGAGCAGTTGGTTAAGGCCGGCACCACTTAGTAAGCTATGCCTGAAGGACACTTGGACTGTCTGGGGCTCTCATTTCAATGCTTTTTCAAATCTACACAATGACCACCAATGCTGGCCCATTCCTTGGAAATCTTTAAAAACACCTCTTTTAGTTTGTTATTTAAGTAAACCTTTTTAGTCAAAGTGAAGTCAAACACATTACTACTCACAGCTACATCTTCTTCTGGCAATGACTTCCGCTCCTTTTTCTTCTTATGTTTCTTTGGCAAAATAATTACTAAAAAAACAAACACAGGATTCGGGAATTTTCCCCAAGAATAAATGAAACAAGAGTTTAAAATAAAGACCGAAATTAGGTCAGGTAGGAAATGTATTTTAGGTCTACGATTACAGTTACATGTCACATAATGTTTTGCAAGGACAGACTGCGTATGTGATGGTGGCCCCTATAAGATTATAACAGAGCTGAAAAATTCCTATCTCCTAGTGATGTCTTGATGATCCCGACCCTGTGTAGGTCAAGGCTACTGTGTGTGTTGTGTGTATTTGTGCCTTAGTTAACAAAAAAAAAAATTTTTTTTAAGAAAAAAATTAAAAATTTTTTAAATAGAAAACTTATAAGGATATAAACAGAGAAAATATTTATGTACAGCTGAATAATGTTTGTTTTAAGGTAAGTACTATTACAATAGTCGAAGTAAAAAGTTTATGAAGTTACAGTAAGCTAAGGTTGATTTATTCTGAAGAAAAATATATTTTTATAAATTTAGTGTAGCCTAGGTATACAGATTACAAAGTCTTCAGTAGTCTTCAGTCTGAGGCCTTCACATTCAGTCACCGACTCAGCCAGGGCAACTTCCAGCCCAGCAAGCTCTATTCATGGTAAGGGCCCTCCGGTGCACCACTTATAACCTTGTGTACTCTCTCTCTCTCTCTCTCTCTATATATATATATTTATATATATATATTTTTTTTTTGAGTGGGGGGACCCTCTTTCCCCAGGCTCGGTCTCCCGGTTCTTAAGCAATTCTCCTGCCTCAGCCTCCCAAGTAGCTGGGATTACAGGCGTGTACCACCACGCCCACCTAATTTTTTTGTATTTTTAGTAGAGACGGGGTTTCACCATGTTAGCCAGGCTGGTCTTGAACTCCTGACCCCAGGTGATCCGCCCGCCTGGGCTTGCCAAAGTGCTGGGATTACAGGCCTGAGCCACCGCGCCCGGCCCTGTGCTACATTTTCACTGTCCTTTTTCTGCTTAGACATGTTTAAATACACAAACTCTCGATGCTGTGTTCCAACTGCCTACAGCATTCCGCACAGTACAATGCTGTCCAGGTTTGTAGCCTAGGAGCCATACGCTACACCATATACATACAGCCCAGGTGTGTAGTAGCCTATGCCATCAAGGTTTGTGTAAGAGTCCTCTGATGTTCATACAATGATGAAATCGCCTAACGACCCATTTCTCAGAACGTATATCCGTAGGTAAGCGAGAAAACAAAGTGTGTAAGGCCAAATATATGGGTCGCATGGCTGGGTAACTGACTGCAGGCTACTGCACGTGTCTGCTTCCCTTCCGGTTCACCACGTGGCTATGGCAGGGCTTAAATACCCAACAGAAGCACTCAGGCAGCGGGCCGGAAAGTTCCACAAGCGACCACTCGACTGTCCCCACGGGCTTGTGGCCTCTAGAACTTTCTTGCAACTTGGAGCTCTATCCCTGCTCCGAGGTCCCTCGGCTCCTTTTCTTCTCGGCCCGTTTCCACTACCCTTGCCCCCCTAGTCGCATGGAGCTGTAACGGCGGCGTCCGCGCTGGCAGCAGCACAGACACTGCCACGTCCCCCGCCACCACAGGGTGGGCAGCACGGCAGAGGTCCTTCGACGGCGACCCGGACCCCAGAGAGGTGAGAGAGCCGAGCCCCATCATACTAAGTCACCACGAGGGGCTTCCACTCTCGCGCCCTTGCCATGGAGCCAGTACCCAGCGACAAGGCCGGCTTAAGGCCTGGCGGAGAAGAGGCCGACACGCCGGCGGGAACCAGAAGGAGGCGTGCGCGGGCCCCGATACCATCCCCCCACCCCCAGCTCCCCGAGTCGCCCGGAGTTAGCACGGCCCGGACGCCTGCAGCCCTTACCTTCCGCATCCGCCATGTTATCCTGCACCGCGTGCGTGCAGCCCGGACCACAGCTGAGAGACCGACCGCAGACTCCCGCCGCCTCGGTCCCGTCAGGCCGCGCTGCTAGGACCCACCCACCCGCGCACCGCCCTGTGCGTGCCTTGCCGCGGGGCGGGAGGGGGCGGGGTCATCCCGGGGGCGGAATCCGAGGCGCGCGCTGGTAGTCCGCGCAATGCGATTTGCTGGCTTGGCCAGTACGGAGGGCGCGACCGCGCGTGCGCATCGAGCCTCAACCAGCCCGGTTGGCCCAGGCTGGAAGCGCAACTGCCGCCCGCCCCGGCAGCCTGGAGTCTGTGGGCGTGGCCTCAGCTGTAACTGGTTCACCTCCGGTTTTAGCTCCGCGCCTGCGCCTGGGCTCACGGCTGAACGCTCCGTAAACAGTACCTCTTTCTTTGCTTTCTCACACCGACCCTTTCAGGTTGGTGTTGGATCAGTCCTGATTAATAAGTGAACATGTTAAAGCTCGGAGAGGTTGAAAGCCCTTTGCTGCTTGCAGTTCCCATCCAGCTAGAGCAGATGGCCAATAGGAGTAGAGTGCGTGCTGCATGTTGACTTTTAAATTTTCCAGCAGCAACATGAAAGAAGAGTAAAAAGAAAAAGGTGAAAATGATTTTTATAATGAATTTTTTTAACCCAGCGTATCCGAAATATCATTTCCACATATAGGCAAAACACAACAGTATGAATAGGATATTTTACATTTTTTTTTTTGTCCCCTCACGAAGACTTTCCGGAGTGTGCGTTTATGCTCACAGCACACCTCAATTCGAACTCCACGACCGGGCTTCACGCCAAACAGCAGAGACAAAGCATTGGCACTAAATCTCATAGAAACAGGATGAGCCTGGGTATCATGATAGGCAGCAGGGCTGGAAGCTGGAACCAAACTGATTTCTCCCCAGGGATCTTTGATGGTGTCTAATTGATCACAGTGTCCTGTAGTAAGCCATCATGATCTGTATAACCCCGGTAACTCTAGGTCTGGCTAAAGGCATCCTGCCTTGAATCACCACAATGGAAAATCATAGCGCCTCATCTAATTCCCAGATCTGGTCAGTCCACAGGCCAGAGCCTGTGAGGTGAACCTGTAAAGGTGAGGCCAGGCATATGTAACGCTACAAGTGTGTACTTTAAGCCTGCCTCCTGCCTTCTCCTGGGACCCATGGCCATTTCCTAGGGGCTTGCACTAGCCTGTGTTAATCGCTGGGGAAGTAGAATGTCACTGTGGTCCAATGGTCAGAAGTGGAGTCAGCCCACGTCCCTTTCACTATCAGCCACCCTGTGGCTCTCTCCCCAGTTCTTGAATCCGTACTTGTAATAAACAGTAAATTGGTAGCTGAAAAAATTCCCACAGGGGCTTCCTGACTCAAGGACTGAGGGTGATAATGGAAGGAAAGATCAAAGGAAGCCTCTGGCACATTATCATAATTGATTCCCTGGAAACTGATTTTATAATCTCACTGTACCCCAAGACATCATGCAGAGCGGACCTGATGCTTAGGAAGTAGCAAATATTTCACCACAGGGTGAGAGATAAGCCCCTTGAAAATTCAGGGAGGTGACACCTCAGTGAGCTTCCTGGGCATCCAGTGGGCTGAGGCATGTTGAGACAGTCCCTCCAAAGAGAAAGACAAGTTGCCTTACTTGGAACCCTCTGCTTACTAAACAAGAAGCATGACACTCAGTGGGCCATTTTCTGGAGATGGCATATCCCATTAGGATGCTACACAGAGCCTTTTCCAAGCTTTAGTAAGAGACTCACAGTTCAGCCCTCTGGAATTTGAAATAAACTTAAAGCTAAAACCTCCACACACAAAAAATAATAATATGCCAGGAGGAAAAGCTCCTGGCTTACTGTGATTATTTACTGAAACGGAATGACTGTGATACACGTGGTCTTAAGACCTGAGCTGCCCATGATAAACTGGGTGTTGTCTGACCAAACCATAAAGTTGGGCATGTGAAGCAGCACTCCATCCTCAAATACAATGATGCAGCCACTTTAGAAAATGGTCTGGTAATTCCTTGAAAGGTTAAACATAGAGTTACCATATGACTCACCAATTCTACTCCTAGGTATAGACCCAAGAGAATTGAAAATGGATTTTTAGACAGATGGTTCTACACATATGTTCATAGCAGAACTATTCACAATAGCCAAAAGGTAGAAACAACCAAAATGAACAGATGAACAAAATGTGGTCTATTCATACAATGGAATATTATTAGCCATACAAAGGGATGTAGTACTGATCCATGCTACAACATGGATACAACATTGAAAACATTATGCTTAGTGAAAGAAGCCATACACCAAAGGCCACATTTTGTATGATTCCATTTATAGGAAATATCCAGACTAGGCAAATCTAGAGACAAAAAGCAGATTAGTGGTAGCCTTGGCCTAGGAATTTAGGGGAACATGGGGAATGACTGCTAATGGGCACAGGGTTTCTTTTTGAGGTGATAAAAAAGGTTCTAAAATTACATTTTGGTGATGATTGCACAAGATTTCAAGAATTGTGGGATAGGATGGCCACTCATGACTGTTTGGGATCATTTAAATGACAGCCAAATTCCTCGAATTTTTGGTTTGGGTCACAGACAGAAATGCAGGGAATTTCTGTAACAATGCTTAAGGAAGTACTTATCTTTTACAGGCACAAGAATAAAACAACTAAAAACCAAACTTTAAAATTTTGACCCATCACCTTTCCAAATTACAAAACTCAGTGAATTCACAGCCTTCTCAGTTCCCTTAGTAAAGGTTGGGGCCATGATCAGAAAAGCATAGAACACTGGGATTGGAAATGGGAGTAAATTGGAGAATTGGGAGTCCCCAGAATCCCCAACTCTTACTGAGCCTCCATTGTTAAACAACCCCCACGTTTATCTGATTGCAGGTTCCCTTACTCTCTCCTGAGGGAATTAGCAGGGAAGCAAAAGCACTTCCCTCCTACTCTCCCACCCCAACGTCTCCAGGCCTGTGACTAGAGTTAACCTCTACATTGCCTCAACTGAACAATTTAAGTCATGCAGCAGGACAAAGCTTGCATATGAAAACAGTAGTAGGAGTTTGCAAACATGTACCAGGAAATAGGTAATATTTATGTAAATAATATGTGAAGGTTCTTGACCCAAAAAGGGAGATCATTTTAAATCGGGCTGAATTCTTGGTATAGATGCTGGAATACAGGTTCATGTGGAGGTGATGCCTGGACCAAGAAGCCTATCCCAGAACTTTAACTGCAATGGACGATGGAGTTCAGGTGAGAACGTACAAGGATTGAAGGAGGTGTTTCGCTAATAAATGCTGTAAGCTACCAGATTCCCATGCCAGCTTATTTTCACCACATTGTTTTCACTACATCTAGCAGATAACCAAAACAAAACTCTTGCATTTGTCTGAATGCAAGATTCATGGAAGACTTTGCTTCTAGTACCAAATCTTGTGCCAGAAATGTTTTGTTTGGAAGTAAAAGAAACAGACTGTTAGTATTGGAAGGGTATTATAGACTGTGGGACTCAATAAAGAACAGGTTTAAAGAGTGGGGTGAGTGAACATTTAGGGTAGGCCTCAAAATTGTTTATGTCTCATCTCTCACCTTCACAGCACCACACCACACCAAGTTATACGATTAAATAAGACTTTAGTGGATGTTTGCAGAAGTAAAAACAGAAAATCAAATGTAAAGAAGGGAATGTAAAACAATAGCTCTAAATATTTTTTTGTACTCTAAGAGAAAAGCCCCTAACAATGCCCAGCATGGATGCTCTTTAGTTCCCAGCCTGCTCTCTTGCCCTCAGGTCCTGTAGGGTTATATTGCTTCTACAATGTTTCACTAGGTCATGTGTGGTAAGCACTGTTAGTTGGCTGCCTAACAGCTATCCCTTTCCCCTTCTTTCTCCATAAAAGAGCCCCAGTTTTGGCCAGGACAGCACTGTGCCCAGCAGCGGGGGATGTATCACAGTCGCTCTAAGCCAATCAGATCCTTTGTCACATCATTTACTGGCCTCTCTTGCAGTTCGGGTGGCCATGTGGCATAGTGCTGGCCAACGAGTTGTAACTGGAAGTCAGCTGGAGAGGGGAGGATTGGGTAATGGCACGAGGAGCCAGAAGTGGCCAAGTGGCTCTGTTTCCAGGTTAGTGGCGTGATTCTCATAAGTGGAAGCATGTTTTTCTTGGGTACTAGAATCTAAACCAGCCAGGTACAAAGTCATGAGGTTGAGAAGCAAAAATTCTGAAGGCAGATTATTCAGCATATCTGTGAGATATGCCATTCCCCACCTCAACTCTGTTTTCCAGACCTCTTATATTCTGACCATGAGAAAAACTGCACCATTTAATGGTTTCTAGTTCAGCGTATGGCCCAGATCCTCACAAGAGTGTTGTGTCCCAGCTAGCAACACAGCAGAATCTTCAACAGGCCACTTTATCATTGCCCAGATCAACAGCTGCATACAGAATGTTGGAAGAGGTATGGAATTGTTTTAGCAAATAGATCACATCTGGAACCGTAGCAGCAATTGAAATAACCACCTGATTATGCTTTCAGTAATCCACAGCCGTTTAATGTCCACAGTTTAGGTTTCTACTGCTGCATAACAAACCATCCCCAAACTTAGTGCCATTAAACAGCCATTTCATTGTGCTGACAGGTTCTTCAGGTTAGAAATTAAGACAGGACACAGTGAGAATAGTTTCTCTTTGTTCTGTAATGTCTGAGGTCTTGGCTGAGATGACTTGATGGATAGGGGTGACAGGATGGCTGGAGGCTATAATCTTCTGGAAGCTTCTTCAGCCTGTTGCCTATACTAGGATGGCTGGAAGGCTGGGTTCCTCTGGAACTGGAGCACCTACTACACACAGCCTCTCTTTATGGCAGCCTTAGACTAGCTGGAGTCTGTACTTGGTGGCTCAGGACCTCCAAAGCAAGGATTAGAGTGAAAAAGGCAAAAAGCTGCATCACCTTTTATGACTTAGCCTTGGAAGTCTCATCATGCCATTTTTGTTGCAGTCTATGGTTGAAGCAGCTACAAGCCTGCTCAGGTTCAAGGGGAGGGAACATTAACCCCACCTCTCAATGGGAGGAGTGTCAAGAATTTGGGAGTCCTGGTTTAGAACTGCCACGTTCACCAAGACCTAACCAACTGCTGTGCAGGCCAAACAGATGAATTAAATGAGGGTGTGATAGGAATTTTCTTCTCTGCATTTTTCAAGTCTTTGGTGAGGGAACTAATTTCTGAAATTGCTCCTAAGTATGTGGTATTATTTGTTTTGATTTACACTTTGTGAGAAGGGGAAACTCTAGGGGTTTCCACTTGGGCCTTTCTGCCAGGATGGCCTCATTCTGTAGGTCAGGAAATCATTGTGGGAATTTTGTTTTGTTTTCTTTTGAGACAGGGTCTCACACTCTGTCACCCAGGCTGGAGTGCATTGGTGTGATCACATCTCACTGCAGCCTCAACCAACCTCCTGGGCTCAAGTCATCCTCCCTTGTCAGCCTCCCAAGTAGCTGAGACTACAGACGTGCACCATCATGCCCAGCAAATTTTTGTGTTTTGTGTAGACACGCAGTCTCACTATGTTGCCCAGGCTGATCTTGAGCTCCTAGGTTCAAGCAGTCCTTCTGCCCTGGCCTCCCAAAGTGCTAGGATTACAGACATGAGCCACTATGCCTGGCCCAATGTGGGGATTTTGCTGACCTTTTTTTTTTTTTTGAGACGGAGTCTTGCTCTGTCACCCAGGCTGGAGTGCAATGACTCGATCTTGGCTCACTGCAACCTCCGCCTCCCAGGTTCAAGCAATTCTCCTGCCTCATCCTCCGTAGTAGCTGGGATTACAGGCATCCACCACCGTGCCTGGCTAATTTTTGTATTTTTAGCAGAGATGAGGTTTCACCATGTTGGCCAGGTTGGTCTCAAACTCCTGACCTCAGGTGATCTGCCCGCTTCAGCCTCCCAAAGTGCTGGGATTACAGGCATGAGCCACCGTGCCTGGCCAGCTAACTTTTTTTATTTTTTTCCATTTAGATGAGTAGGTAATGGTGGTTTTAATATGCACTTCTCTAATAGCTAATGATGCTGAACCTCTTTCTATGGGCTTATTTGCTACCTGTATATCCTCTTCAGTGAAATGTCTCTTCATATCTTTTGTTTATTTTATAATTGGATTTTTTTTTACTGTTTATTTTTGGGAATTCTTTATATATTCTTGATATGAATCCTTTGTTAGATACATGATTTGTAAATATTTTCTCCCAGTCTGTAGCTTGTCTTTTTACACCTTTTTTTTTTTTTTTTTTTGAGACAGAGTTTCGCTTTTGTTGCCCAGGCTTGAGTGCAGTGGCATGATCTGGGTTCACTGCAACCTCTGTCTCCCAGGTTCAAGTAATTCTCTTGCCTCAGCCTCCCGAGTGGCTGGGATTACAAGGGCCCACCACCACGCCCAACTAATTTTTGTAATTTTAGTAGAGACGAGGTTTCACCATGTTGGCCAAGCTGGTCTTGAACTCCTGACCTCAGGTGATTCACCAGCCTTGGTCTCCCAAAGTGCTGGGATTACAGGTGTGAGCCACCATGCCTGGCTGTCTTTTTATACTTCTTAACAAGGTATTTTGTAGAGCACAAGTCTTAATTTTGATGCAGTCGAATTTATCACTTTTTTCTCTCCTTTTTTTTTGGTGGGGGGGCAAGATCTCGCTCTGTGACTCACTGTTGCCTCAATCTCCTGGGCTGAAGCCATCTTCCCGCATCAATCTCCTGAGTAGCAGGGACTACAGGTGTGCACCACCACACCTGGCTAATTAAAAAAAAAAATTGGTGTAGAGATGCTGTCTATCTTTGTTGCTCAGGCTGGTCTCAGACTGTTGGGCTCAAGTGATCTTCCTGTTTTGGCCTCCCAAAGTGCTGGGATTACAGGCATAAGCCAGTGCACTTGGCCTCAGGTTTTTCTTTTATGGATTGTATTTTTGGCGCCATGTCTAAGAACTCATCACCAGGTCGTAGGTCCCAAAGATTTTCTCCTATTTTATCTTCTAAAAGTTTTGTAGTTTTACATTTTATATTTAAATCTCGGATCCATTTTGAGTTCATTTTTGTATCAGGTGTGAGGATTGGGTTGAGGTATTTTGTTTGGTTTTGGCCTATGGACGTCCAGTTGCTACAGTCTGTCGAAAAGACTATCCTTCCTCCATTGAATTGCTTTTGCACCTTTGTCAAAAACCAGTTGGACGAATTTATGTGAGCCTATCTCCAGGCTCTCTATTCCATACCATTTATCTATATGTCTATCCTTTCACCAATACAAAAAGTTTTGATTACTGTAGCTTTATAATAAGCCTTGAAATTGTATAAAGAGATTTATATGTTGACCTTCTATCCTGCAACCTTGCAAAACTCACTTATTAGTTTGGGGAGTTGTTTTTGCATATTCCTTGAGATTTTCTGTGGAGACAATTATGTTCTGCAAATTGAGACATTTTCTTCCCAATCTTTATGCAATTTGTTTCTTTTTATTATCTTATTGTACTGAACTAGGACTTCTAGTACTATGTTGAATACAAGTGGGGAGAGTGGATATCCTTGCCTTGTTCCCAGTCTTAGGGGGAAAGTGTCCAGGTTTTCACCAGTAAGTATGATGTTACCTGTAGGTCTTCTGCAGATGTTCTTTAATAAATTGAGGAAATTCCCCCACTTTCTGAGAGTTTTCTGAGAGTTTTTGTCATGAATTCTGTCAAATGCTTGTTCTGCATCAACTGATAAATCATGTGATTTTTCTTCTTTTGTCTGTTAATGTACTGTATTGCATTAATTGGTTTTCAAATATTGAACAAGCCTTGCATCTTGAGACGCATGGTGTATAATTCTTTTTATGTATTTGTGGATTCTATTTGCTAATATTTTTCTAAGGATTTTTGTGTCTATATTCATGAGGCATATTTGCATATAGCCTTCTTTCTTTAACTTTTTCTGGTTTTGGAAGTATCAGAGTAATACTGGCTTTGTGGAATCAATTGAGAAGTGTTTGATTTGGACTTATGACAACAATGTTGTGCAATCTTTTATTTATTTGTTTGTTTGTTTGTTTAGCGATGGAGTCTTCCTATGTTGCTCAGGCTGGTCTCAAACTCCTGAGCTCAAGGGATCCTCCTGCCTCATCCTCCCACAGGGCTGGGATTACAGGTGTGAATCACCATACCTGACCAATTTTGGGCAATTTTAAATACAACAATAATGGATATGATGAAAGACTATCATTGATAATGATAAAGTCAAATTTCATATTCCAGATGAAAATTAGATGATTTTAACTCTTAGAGAAGTCCTTTATGGATGCCTATCTAGGCAAAAGAGTGTTCCCCTATCTGAACTTGTGCCATGGCACTCCAGGCCTTTAATTCACATACTTCTTCGATTTATTAAATCAAGAGGTGGGTGGGAGGTGGGAGATATAGGAAGGTGCAGTCCTTTCCCTCATTATTGGCTTTCACACACATGTGAAACTGTTTCCCATGCCTGTCTGTGATCCAGAATTTTCTTTTCAAATTTTCTTTTCATAGCGAATAAGTTAGATGCATAACCAGTTTGACTCATCATGATGTAATTGAGATAGAAACTCTTCTGTAATAGTGGGCATTTATTTTCACAAGTTTGTAGTTATAAGATTTACAGAAGTTAATGAACTGTGAAACAAAGTCTATTTTAAATAAAAAATAAATGGGGAAGCCACAAAGGGAATTCAGGTGCCAAAAATTACTTGCTATTCAAATTCTCTCCTCTTCCCAGGCTAGAGTGCAGAGAAACTGGGATGGGTTTCCGTGAAGGAACAATTTCAATTTCTCCGGCAGGGAGAACAGTGTACCCTAAAAGATACAGGAATAATTACTCATATCACATCTTTATTTAACCCATCTGGCTAGTTTGGAGATTAATAGTGGGTAATTGTAGAATTAATCAGGTTGTGATTTGAACTGAAGCTGCTATTCCAGATGATGCTGTTTTCCTACAGCAAATCAACACAGGCTCCTGGCACCTGGGATACAACTATCCATCTGCCAAATGTTATTTTTTCCCATTCAGCAGAGAATACTAGAAGCAGCTTACTTTCATCTGGCAGGAACAGAAGTACAACTTTAGGGCTGTATCTATTCTCTGGCTCACTGTCATAATCCACGTTGAATGGAATTTGATTGTTGTGAATGTCGTGCTGGTTTATTACACTGATGACATATGTACCGGACCTGATGATCAAGAGGTAGCGAATACTCTAGATGCTTTATTAAGATACAAGTACACCACAGGGCGGGTGATAAGCCCCATGAAAACTCAAGAGCCTGAACCTCAGCAAAGTTTTTAGATGGTCTGGACCATGTTGGGTATTCAACATGTTGTTGTACCTCATACCACCTACCACTCAGAAAGAGGCACAGCATTTGGTGTGGGTGTTTGAATTTTGTAGGCAACATATGCTACACTTAATTGTGCCGCACCAATGCACTCAGCAAGTAATCTGTAGGGTTGCATGTTTTCAGGGAGAGATCCAGGGCAAAAAAAGGCTCTGTGACAGGTCCAGGCCACTTGAACCTTATGACAATGTAGATTCAACAGGTACAGAACCTTTGACACGTTGGGAGGCTACATGAAGCCTCTGGCAAGTCCCAATAAGAGAAACATACAGCAAACCCCTAGAGTTTTGAAGTAAACCATGCCCTCAACCACAAAAGAAGTATTTTCCTTTTGACCAACAGCTTCCAGCTTGCTCCTGGGCTGTGGCAAAGTCTGAATGCTTGACCGTGGGGCACCAAAGAACCATGTAACTTCAGCTGCCCCTGATACATTTGGTGCTACTTGGTCTTCCATTGGAAGTGGAATATTTGAGACCAGACTCAAGCAGGTCTGGAAGGTACAGGAAAGTTGCTTGAGCAGGTGGCTCACATCTCTGTGGCCCCTGCTGCTGCATGATCACCATTCCCTGGACTCACACCTAGAATGTCATAGGGAGTTCCTCATGACCAGGTCTATTGGTCAAGGTTTCAAAAGGAAGCAAATGGTAGACTCAAGGGTTTGAAATGAGGAAAGTATAATTAAGGGATTTTTTTTTTAACACTGGTGTGAGCAAGACTTAGATAATTAGCAATGCATAGCGGGGCTCTCAGGGACTGGCAACAGTTGATATGGCCACAGCCACTGCTAAGTGCTCAAGCTGCCCACAGGCAGAGACAAACAATGAGCCCCTAATAACATAGCATTCCCTGGAGGGACCAGCTAGCCACCTGGACTGCCATCTGGAAGGGGCAGCAATTTGTTCTCACTTGAACAGGTATAATTTTGTACATGGATTCGCTTTTTAAAAATTCACATTTCTGCTGGCACTCCCACCCATTGACTTACTGAACCCATTATTCACACTGACATTATCTCACACAAGAAAATCATTATAAGCCAGTGTGCGCATGCTGATGGACTCCACTAGTGTTACCATGTTAGCTCATCACCCTGAAGCACCTGGCCTGATAGGATGGTAGGATGGTCGTTTTGTTGAAGATGCTAGCAAACGTCACACAGATGATGCCCACAAAAAGCAGAGGGTGGTGCTTAAGTGGATGGGCTCTTGGCACAGCTCTGGCTTCCTATGGATGATTTTCTAGTTGTGTGGCTCTTGACAAGTGACACTGTCATCCTGTTTTTCATTTTAGTAACCTGCAAAATTGAGATAATAATAAGAGCCCTTTGACAGGGTGTTTGTGTGGATTCAATGAGATAACGCCTGTAAAGTGCTTTAGCACAATCGCTGGCATGGTGTTCGCTTGGCAGTAAGGAAGGTCACAAGTGTTAGGTGCTCATGATTGTTATTTTTATTTAGCGTGGTCAGCACACTAGTTGGCACAATCAACTTTAGATCCATCTTTTAAAACCTTAGAGTCAAAGAGACTGCAAACAGCACTTTTGAGTTTGGGTCATTTGGGTTCATTAAGACATTTAGACCATTTAGCCAGCAAAGCTTATCACTCAATACAACGATGTTTGGGGGAGGGACATAGAAAACACAGTACTCTGCAAACAATTAAGTGGAATAGGGAAGTCAAAGAGGAGTCGTGCTTTTGTTTCTCCGTGAACTATGCACATGGCAGTTGTGGGTGGTACGTCGGTTTCGGCTCCAGGGTCCCTGAGGCCCAGGGACCATCCCGTTTGGCTTGGCTGATTGGGGATGGGGCCTGAGGGCAACAGGTTCCAGGCTGTGCTCCCATTAGGTCGCAGGGCTCCTTCCGAGCGCTTTTTCGTGACCCTGGGTGAGAGTGGCAGGCGCCCTGCTGCATAGGCTCCCCTGGGCACAGCCGCTGGCGGCGCTGCACTTGCTCGAAGGGGCTTCCCAGGCTTCGCTGCCTGCTTTTCTCGCCGTCTTGGGTGGCGGGCGGCGTCGGTTCCCTCCTCGGGGGCCGCAGCGGCCGGAGGCGGGGGTCGCAGCGGCCGCTCGGGGCGGCGCTGGGCGGGCGGGCGCTGGGCCCGCCCCGCCGGCATCCTTGGCTCGACTTCCTTCTGCCGCGGGCGGCTGGCCCAGCTGGAGGAAGCGGCGGCGGCGGCCACGATGAGTGCGGGCGACGCAGTGTGCACCGGCTGGCTCGTTAAGTCGCCCCCCGAGAGGAAGCTACAGCGCTACGTGAGTAGGGGCGCCGCCACCCGCCCGGCCTTCGCTTCCCGGGGCACCCGCCGGCGAGGCGGCCGCGGGGAAGCCGCGGGGCTCTGGGCGCGCCAGGCGCAGCCGCTCCCAGCGCCGGGACTGCGGGCGAGGCCGATGGACAGAAAGCGAAATCGCACGTCGAGCCAGCGTCGCCGCTGTGCTAGGCAGCGGGCCAGAGACCAGGTGGCGCCTGCCCGCGGGTCTCAGGGACTCCAGACCGCCGCTGACTCTAGCGGAGGGAGGCGGGTTGGGGCTGAAACCTCAGGCACCAGTCTCCGTGCAGGAGCGGCCAGGGTGACATCTCGAAAGCGTGCCCCTTTCTTTGGCGGGGGGTGGCTCTGACACCCATTGCCCTGCGAGGGGGACGCGGCAGGGCATAGGGAGACTGACAGCCGGAGGGGAGTTGCCTGCATTCCCCCAGGACCGTAAGGAGTGCGGAGTGCTGCTCTTGTAGCTGTCATCGGACACTGCTGTCTGGAACCCTACACAGTGTAACTCGTTTCTCATCGTGTAACCCGTTTCAGCTTCTTCTTAATGCTGACACTGCGCTTTTATAGTGCCAGCAGGACAATTGACTTTTACTAGTGTGAAATTAGGAATACTTGGAAGAGCATATCTTCCAACATATTCCATTACTGTTTTAAGATGTGCTATCGACACCTCAAAAGTTCGTTATCTCCATCAGCGTCCTCACGATAAGGTTTTAAAAACATTCTGCTTAAAGACCTGATTGCTACTCAGTATTTTTCAGCCATTAGGAAGAACCACTTCAGTCCCCAGGGAGTTGCATATAAATAGATATTAGGCCTTCTTGCTTTTTTTAGGCTGGGAGTAGCTGGATGGAATCATCTTGTTCTTAATTCCTAATTTCTCTGCAACTTCACTGCACGGTGGTAGGAACAAACTCGCCCATGTCTGCGCTCAGCCAAAGCAGCCCACCCCAAACGTGGTTCAGCCTTGTGCTCTTGTCTATACAATGCTCTCAAACTGCTGTCCTCTTTTGGCCAAATTTCACAACTGTTTTTGTTCCCACATAAATGAGGCATATATTGTGTGGAAGTTCAAGAGATGGGATTATAAAATGACTTTAATAATGTATGAATACTTCCAGAATATGTGGCAGGAGATTTTCCTGAACATAGAGTTGCTCAAACCTTCTTTCCCCATTCACCCCAGGCTAGACAGTGTTTGTTTCTCTCTTAAGGGTCTTTGAAAAGATTTTTGTTGTTTGTTCTGCAGAACAGAATTTTAGAGGAAGGTTGTTCTATTTAGCATGTGAATATCAGGGGTGTATAAATACTGAGATTTCTCTAAGTGCCAGTGTGTCCCTGCATCATTTGCTTTTGAGTCCAGGAGTCCATAAGCACAGGGTCCAATATCTCTTGGCCTCTGCATTATCCAGCTGCTTCCTTAACTGTGAAGCTACTCAAAGGAGGCAAGAGAAGAAGACCTGCTCCCATCACCTGCATGAGCGGGTGAGGCTTTTGTCACACAGCAGTGCTTGAAATGTTGGCTCAAGATGGGTTTCCTTGTTGTCCTTTGGAATGACAGACATTTTAAAGGTTCACTATACAGTTTTAGTAGATGATACAGAAAGATGGTGGACCTGGAGGGCAAAGATTATAGAGTATTTTATTCCCCAGTCTTTTTTTGTATCTTAACCAGACTGGCTTAGGGAAGTTTATTAGTATTTCATCAACTTTGGAAAGGCGTGGGTGTGTGTGCCTATTATCACATGTGGTTCATTCCTGTAGGGGATGTGGCAGGAGTGGACACCGTGCAACTTAGAGATATGTGGGGCGTGTGATGATGGGGCAGGGACCAGACTTAAGACACAAGAGTACCTAGGTGTCATCTTACCAACACTCCAAGACGTAAACCTTGATGGTTGGGAACTCTCTCTAAGAAAGATCATAGATAGTCAATGCTTTTTTTGCTGACTGGCATCTGTCCCTGGAACACACCACAGAAAGAATTCTTTTTCCTTTCATAGCTAAATTTTGCAGGAATCCTTTTTACCACTAGATGGTGATCATGTGTCACTTCGACGGGGCCTGGACAGGGCTGTTGCAGCTGCTTAAATTCAATTCCTGTCACTCCCTCCTGTTAACGGAGCGCTAACTCCGAACTAGGCCCTGTGTTACAGGCTGGGAAGACAGAAAAAAAAGACTTGATTCCAGTTTATAGTTTAACATTTATAATAATAACATAGCAAAACTAGTTATTGGCACAACCAGGACAATAACTCAGTTCTTCGTGCTGTCAGGCCAGCAAGCAGCACTCCATCAATGTTTGCTATTACAAATGGAAGCTCAGGCAGTTTTTAGGCAAACCTTTCAGTCCAAAGTAGGCTTGTACTTCATCCACTTGAATCCATCAGTGAAGACAATCAGAAAGTTATTTTTTATCATTGGTCTTTTAAAAGATAATTATTTTCATTTGTATTTTTTGTTTCACAATAAATATATTCTTATGTTAATAAATAGAATGAAACATGAAGACCCCCTTTATATTTCCCCTACCCCCTACTTTCCCTTTGCTCTCCTCCTTATTCCATACTCCCCAACCCAGGGATAACAACTGTTAGCCGTTTAGTGAGTACCATTCTACAAAATTTTTCAGAAAATATATAATTTTCTTTTTGCACAACTGGGATCATATTATACTATCTGTCCTGCAATTTGCTTTGTTCACAAAAATTCTGGACACCTTTCCAGGTTAGTACATATAGATTTACTTCGTTCTTTAAAGCATTGTCAAATATTCCTTGTAATACATATAATATAACAATTTCTCTATTGGTGAACATTTGGCTTGCATCTATTTTATCAATTTTAAAGAATCCTATAATAACAGTGATAATAAAGCTATAATAGTTCACTTTTATTGAATGTTTATATGTGCCTGGCACTACACTAAGAACTTGTATTAACTCATTTAGTTTTCAAAACAATGACAAGAGCCAGGCACTGTTTTTGTCCCTGGATATAGGTTCTTTGTTGCATATTTAATTTGCAAATATTTTCTAGCAGCCCATAGTTTTTGTCTTTTCATTCTCTTTTGAAGAACTAAAATTTAAAAATTTTAATGAAATCCCCAATACAATTTTTATTTTATGAATCATGGATTTAATGTCAAATCTAACAACTCTTCATCTAGTCTAAGATCCTGAAGATTTTCTTCTGTTTTTTCTATAAGTTTTGTTTTGTTTTTTTTCCTTTTTGAGACAGGGTCTCACTTTGTCACCCAGGCTGGAGTGCAGTGGCATGGTCATGGCTCACTGCAGCCTTGACTTCTCGGGCTCAAGTGATCCTCCCACTGCAGTCTCCTGAGCAGCTGGTACTATAGCTGCTCCCCACCACACACTGCTAATTGTTGTATTTTTTGTAGAGAGGACAGGATTTCTCCATGTTGCCCACAGGCTGGTCTCCAACTCTTGGCCTCAAGCGATCCTTCCACCTTGGCCTTCTAAAGTGCTGGGATTATAGGTGTGAGCCAATGCACCTGGTCTCTGAAAGTTTTATATATTTACATTTTATATTTAGATCTATGATCCATTTTGAGTAAATTTTGTAAAAGCTGTGAGGTTTATATCCTGGTTTCTTTCCTTGCATACCAATTTCATTTGTTCCAGTACTATTTATTGAGTAGACTTCCTTTATTCCATTGATTTACTTTTGAAACATCATCAAAAATCAATTTACCTGAAAGGCACAGTGGCTCACTCCTATAATCCCAGCACTTTGGGAGTCTGAGGCTGGAGGATCACCTAAGGTCAGGAATTTGAGACCAGCCTGGCCAACACGCTGAAACTCTGTATCTACTAAAAATACAAAAAAATTTGTATTTTTACAAATTTGTATTTTTACAAATTTGTGGTGGGCGCCTGTAATCCCAGCTACTTGGGAGGCTGAGGCAGGAGAATTGCTTGAACCTGGGAGGTGGAGGTTGCAGTGAGCTGAGATGACACCATTGCACTCCAGCCTGAGCGACAAGAGCAAAACTGTCTCCAAAAAAAAAAAAAAATCCATTTACCATATCCATGTAGATCTATTTCTGGATTCTCTAGTCTGTTCCATTGATCTATTTGTTCTATGCCAACAACATGCTGTTTAATGACTAATGACTGTAGCTTTACAGTAATTCTTGAAATCAGGTTATTTTAGCCCTCAGACTTTTTCTTTCTCAGAGTTGTTTTGGCTATTTTAGGTCCCTTGTTTTTCTATAACAATTTTAGAATTGGTTTGTCAATTGATTTCACTGGCCTCATATCCCATAGCCTTGCTAAACTCACTTATTAGTTCTAATAGCCTTATCTGTAGTTGCAACCTGCAATACTATAAATGTTGCATAGAAATGACGAGAGCAGACATCCTTGACTTTTTCTTGATTTTAGAGGGAAAGCATTCCATTTTTCTTTTTTTTTTTTTTTTTTTTTTTAGACGGAGTCTCGCGCTGTCGCCCGGGCTGGAGTGCAGTGGCCGGATCTCAGCTCACTGCAAGCTCCGCCTCCCGGGTTCCCGCCATTCTCCTGCCTCAGCCTCCCGAGTAGCTGGGACTACAGGCGCCCGCCATCTCGCCCGGCTAATTTTTTTTTTTATTTTTTAGTAGAGACGGGGTTTCACCGTGTTAGCCAGGATGGTCTCGATCTCCTGACCTCGTGATCCGCCCGTCTCGGCCTCCCAAAGTGCTGGGATTACAGGCTTGAGCCACCGCGCCCGGCCTCCATTTTTCACCTTTTAAGTATGTTAGCTGTAGGCTTTTTGTAGGAACCTTTTACCAAATTGAGGAAGTTCCCCCATATTGCTAGTTTCCTGAGGCTTCTTCTCATGAGTGGGATTTTGTTGCATTTCCTGCATCTATAAAAATGATGATATGTTTTTTATTTTTTAGTCTGTTACTATGGTGAATTATGCTGCTTGATTTTGAATGTTGAACCAACCTTAAACTTCTGGAATAAACTTCAGTTGGTTGTAACATATTATTCTTTTCATATGTTTCTGGATTTGCTTTGCTGATAGTTTTGCTGAAGATATTTGTGTCTCTGTCCATGGGGGATATTGGTCTGCAGTTTTCCTTTTTTATACTATCTTTGGTTTTGATATTAGCATAATGCTGGCATCATAAAATGAAATCAGAAGTTCTCCCTCTTCTTGTATTTTCTTTTTCTTTTCTTTTTTTTTTTTTTTTTTGAGACGGAGTCTCGCTCTGTCGCCCAGGCTGGAGTGCAGTGGCCGGATCTCAGCTCACTGCAAGCTCCGCCTCCCGGGTTTACGCCATTCTCCGGCCTCAGCCTCCCGAGTAGCTGGGACTACAGGCGCCCGCCACCTCACCCGGCTATTTTTTGTATTTCTTAGTAGAGACGGGGTTTCACCGTGTTAGCCAGGATGGTCTCGATCTCCTGACCTCGTGATCCGCCCGTCTCGGCCTCCCAAAGTGCTGGGATTACAGGCTTGAGCCACTGCGCCCGGCCTCTTCTTGTATTTTCTGAAAGATGTTGTGTAGAATTGGTATTCCTTCCTCCTTAAATGTTTGGTAGAACTCACCATTGAAAACATCTGGGCCTATACTTTTCTTTTTGGGAAGGCTATCAACTACAAATTTTCTTTCTTGTCTTTTTTTTTTTTTTTTTTTTTTGAGATGGAGTTTCACTCTTGTCACCCAGGCTGGAGTGCAGTGGAACGATCTTGGCTCGCTGCAACCTCCACCTCCTGGGTTCAAGAGATTCTCCAGCTTCAGCCTGCTGGGTAGCTGGGATGACAGGTGCCCGCCACCACGCCTAGCTAATTTTTTTATTTTTGGTAGAGACAGGGTTTCGCCATGTTGGCCAGGCTGGTCTCGAACTCCTGACCTCAGGTGATCCACCCGCCTCGGCCTCCCAAAGTGCTAGGATTACAGGCATGAGCCACTGTGCCCGGCCAAATTTTATTTCTTTAATAGATATAGGGCTATTTGGGTTATCCATATCTTCTTGAATGAGTGTCATTAGTGTCTTTCAAGGCTTTTCTCTATTTCGTTAATTTATCCTCTTATCTTTATTATTTTCCTCCTTTTGATTGCATTGGGTTTAATTTAATCACTTCTTTATCTAGTTCCTTAGGGAGGAAACTTAAATTACTGATTTGAGACCTTTCTTATTTTCTAATATAAGCATTTAATGCTACAATCTTCCTTGTTTTTCTGAGACTGAGTCTTGCGTTGTCACCCAGGCTGGAGTGCAGTGACACAACCTTAGCTCACTGCAACCTCTGCCTCCTGGGTTCAAGCAATTCTCCTGCCTCAGCCTCCCGAGTAGGTGGGATTACAGGCACCTGCCACCATGCCTGGTTAATTTTTGTATTTTTAGTAGAGACAGGTTTCACCATATTGGCCAGGCTGGTCTTGAACTCCTGACCTCAAGTGATCCAGCCCACCTTGGCCTCCCAAAGTGCTGGGATTACAGGCATGAGCCACCACGCCCGGCCCAACCTTTTTCCTTTATAAATTACCCAGTCTTGGGTATGTCTTCATGGCAGTGTGAGAACGGACTAGTACACCACATATGTTAGTCTGTTTTTACACTGCTAATACAGACATACCAGAGACTGGGCAATTTACAAAAGAAAGAGGTTTAATGGACTCAAAGTTCCATGTGGCGGGGGAGGCTTCACAATCATGGCGGAAGGTGAAAGGCACGTCTCACATGGCAGCAGACAAGAGAAAGAATTTGTGTAGGCCGGGCGCAGTGGCTCAAGCCTGTAATCCCAGCACTTTGGGAGGCCGAGACGGGCGGATCACGAGGTCAGGAGATCGAGACCATCCTGGCTAACACGGTGAAACCCCGTCTCTACTAAAAACTACAAAAAACTAGCCGGGCGAGGTGGCGGGCGCCTGTAGTCCCAGCTACTCGGGAGGCTGAGGCAGGAGAATGGCATAAACCCGGGAGGCGGAGCTTGCAGTGAGCTGAGATCCGGCCACTGCACTCCAGCCTGGGCGACAGAGCGAGACTCCGTCTCAAAAAAAAAAAAAAAAAAAAAAAGAGAGAAAGAATTTGTGCAGGGAAACTCCCCTTTATAAAACCATCAGATCTTGTGAGACTTATTTACTATCATGAGAATAGCATGGGAAAGGCCCACCCCCATGATTCAGTTATCTCCCACTGGGTCCCTCCCACAACACGTGGGAATTATGGGAGCTACAATTCAAGATGAGGTTTGCGTGGAGACACAGCCAAACCATATCTCTGTGGATGCATTCTCTAGTAGGCAGAGGCCAGGGATGCTGCTAAATATTCTACAATGCACAGGACAGTCCTCCACCACCATGAATTTGGCCCAAATGGGTCCAAGTGGTGCCAAGAGGGGGGATATTCTGTTCCAGATTGAACAGTGAATTCCTTCAGCTTAAATGAGAATCCTGTTTATAGATATCCACTTTAATTATAGGAGACTGTTTCCTGTTATGGTGAAGAGGAATGCCAGGGACCTGGGTTGGCTATACAGGTAGCTTGTTTTCTGGGTCGTAGGCTACCTCAGCAACTAGAAGTCTCTGTACTTAGGATTACCACTAAGGGAAGGATCTCCTCCATGAGCCCTATATACTGTGGGAAGGGATTGTCATCCCTCTTTGGAAGTCAGATCACTTGGGTGCCTTGTGACCTCCACTCTCTGACAGGCTTAATAAAATGAAGATTTTGTGTTTTGTCCAGCTTTTCTTGTCATAGTGGGAAGGATGTTCTTTGCATCTTTTTACATTCCTAGAAGTGGAGACCCCTTATATTTCTTCTCTGAGACAAGTTTCTTGATTTTCCTTCCAGATATATTCCATGCATATACAAGCACATATACTTCCCCATTTTTTGCACAAATGGTAGTACACTATACTCACTATTTTGTAACCTCCTTTCTTATTAATGTATTTTGGAGATTGGTCTGTATCAGTCCATAACAGCTTCATAATATTTCACTATGTGGAGATACTATGATAGAACTTCTCTTGTTTCCAGTCTCATGCTGCTGTAAACAATACTGCGGTGAATATCTTCGTACATTGGTCTTTGTGGTTATGTGCAATTATGCTTGTAAAAAAAACTGTTAGAAGTTGAATTGCTGAGTCGAAGTGCATGTAAATGTATAATGCCAATTTTTACTCTCAGCAACAGAGTATGAAAGTGCTTGTCCTCCTGCACCCACTCAAATATAGTGTACTATTAAATGTTTTTATCTTTGAAAAATCAATAGATGATAAATGGCATCTTGTTTTAATTAAATTTCTTTCTGAGTGAGGTTGAACATCTCTTCAAGTATAAAAGCTATTTATATTTCTGTTTCTAGAAAATTATCTTAAATGTAACCTAAATCTTAAATCTTTCTTTGGGTCTGTTTTGGGGCAGTTCTGTTGATCTTCCTGTCAATTCTTCTACTTTTGCCTTAGTTTTAAAAATTGCTATCGAATAGGCAATGCAGTCATGTTTCAAAAATTAAAAAATATATTTTAAATGTTTAATGAAAACTCCTTCCACCTCTGCCTTCCTCCACCCTATTTTTACCCTTACCCCTCAAATAACCATTTTTTAAATTTTTTTCTTTAATCTTTTCAGTATTTCTTCATATGAACACAAGGAAATACATATACAACTTCTTATTCCTCCTTTTCTAACACAAAAGATACAGAATGTTCTGTACATTACTCCGTTCATTAAAAAAATTTATCCTAGAATTGTCTCCATGTCAGTGGCCAGAGTTCAGTTCATCTTTTTTTCTTTTATTGATACTATATATATATGTGTGTGTGTGTGTGTGTGTGTGTGTATATATATATATATATATGTGTATATATATATATATAAAGATGGAGTTTCACTCTTGTTGCCCAGGTTGGAGTGCAATGGCACGATCTCGGCTCACCGCAACCTCCGCCTCCTGAGTTCAAGCAATTCTCCTGCCTCAGTCTCCCAAGTAGCTGGGATTAAAGGCATGCGCCACCATGCCCGGCTAATTTTGTATTTTTAGTAGAGACAGGGTTTCTCCATGTTGGTCAGGCTGGTTTCAAACTCCTGACCTCAGGCGATCCGTCTGCCTCAGCCTCCCAAAGTGCTGGGATTACAGGCGTGAGTCACTGCGCCCGGCCATATTTTGTATATTTATGGTGTACGTATGTTTGCTACGTGCATAGAATGTATAATGATCAAGTCATGCTGTTTGGGGTATTCATCACCTTAAGTATTTATCATTTATATGTGCTAAGTATAATCACCCTACTCTGCTATTACACATTAAAACTTCTTCCTTCTATGTAACTGTACATTTGTACCCATTAACTAACCTCTCTTCATTCACCCCCTCCCCTTCCCAGTCTGTGGTATCTATTGTTCTATTCTCTGCGTCCATGGCATCAAGTATTTTAGTCCCCACATATGATTGAGACCATGTGAAATTTGTCTTTTTGTGCCTGGCTCATTTCACTTAATATAATAACCTCCAGTTCCATCTGTGTTGCTGTGAATGACAGGATTTCATTCTTTTTTATGGCTGAATTGTATTCCATTGTGTGTAGGTACCACATTTTCTTTTTCCATTCATCCATTAATGGACACTTACGTTGATTCTGTAGCTTGGCTATTGTGAATAGTGCTGCAATACACATGGATGACATGAGTATACTTTAAGTATGGTATAAATATGTAAAAACAGCTTCTGTTAATGAGTTTCAGGGCATGGTACTGAGAAGCTTTGTTTTTTAAAATCATATATCTTTAATAAAAACTTTAATTTTTGACACTGGGCTCCCACTCCCCACTCCCCTAAAACCTTATCTTCAGTCAGCATGTCATTTCAGGTAACTAGATGATGATTTAATTAGGCAGATAAAAAGTACTGTTGTGGGATCTGCAGAAACAGTCTTGAGGTTAAACTGTCAGGAAAGACGATCAGAATCTGTACCTTCATAGTAAGGGAGATCGGAAAAGAAAGGATCCGTCATTTCTTGCTTCTGTAACTGGAGTTGGTCTCTTCTGTCCCAGTAACTTATAAGGTTGGGAATTCCCCAAATATAGAAAAAGGTGCAGATGCTGGGTGGCCGAAACAACTGACAATGTTACTCCAGATTGCCACTTAGATTCTGGAAGTCAGGTGGATTGGGATGGTATTTGAAGATGTCCTTTTTAAAAAAATCTTCTTTCCTATGCAAGGCGACTTAGTCCAGGGTATTAATGTGAATGCAGCAGAAGGGAAAATATGAGAATATTTTAGAGAAATAATCAATGGGAAATGTTGATTGCTTAATTATAAGGTATGTGAGAGAGGGCGTAATTAAAGATTTTGAACTTGGCAGGAGTAGGGATGTGGAGAAGGGTGATTAGCCCAAGATGAATTACAGCAACTCCAATGCTGGCCACATTTTTGCCAGTCCATTGTTATCTGGACACTTCCAATGACAGGAAACCGGTTACATAATATGCTACCCAAATAATCGTGTGATAGTTCTGACTGCGAGAAATTGGTCCTGGTGTTACCTCTTTAGAATATACAGAACACCTCTAATTCTTTTTCAATTTCAGAGCCCTGCAAATATCCAACCTAAATGTTGCTGGTTTACTCAGTCATTCCTTAGGATAGAACAGAGTTCTGAGTTCCCTCACTGTCCTGTATATTTCCTCTGAACTGGTACCAGAACTAAATAAACTCCTCCAGGACCATCATTGCTCATCTGGACATCGTGCTTCTGAGAAGGCAGCTGGAGATTCCATTAGCTTTGTTCTGGCAGCCACGCCACACCGTTGACTCACACTGAGCTTCCTGTCAAACGGACTTAGTTTTCCTCTGTGTTTCAGCTAAGCTATCTTTTCTCCAGTCTGTTCTTGTGCTATTGGTGTTTTGCTTAAACCCAGGAACAGGACCTACATTATTACTGTTGAATTTCATCTTTAATTTATTCATTTTTGTAATTGATTCTTTTTTATTTTTTTTGAAACAGGATCTCACTCTGTTGCCCAGGCTGGAGTGCAGTGGCGCAGTCTCAGCTCACTGCAACCTCCCCATCCCAGGTTCAAGCAATTCTCCTGCCTCAGCCTCCTGAGAAGCTGGGATTACAGGCACCTGCCACCACGCCCAGCTAATTTTTGTATTTTTAGTAGAGACGGGGCTTCACCGTGTTGCCCAGGCTCAAACTCCTGACCTCAGGTGATCCTCCTGCCTTGGCCTCCCAAAGTGCTGGGATTACACTGTGCCTGGCCTGTAATTGATTTTTTACACCACATCTTTTTGGACACTGACTATGTCATACAGACACTGTGAGCAAGAGCATGGGAGAAAAAACCCAGTTTGGGGGCAAGTCAGTAAGACTGGTACATTCAGGCTGGCACATACCAAGTTTGAAGTATCCGTGGGTAAATTTGTCTAGAGCCAAGGGGAGGGACCTGGGCTCCAGATGGAGTTTTGGTGGTTACTGGGGTATAGGAAGTAGTTAAAGTTATGGGGGTGGATGAGACTATCCAAGGAGGGTGTGATGAGTAAGAAGGAAAAGGACCTAGGGCAGAATTTTGGGAGATACCACAGTTAGAGAGTAAGAGGAAAAGTGTCAGCAGAACTGAGAAGAGATAAGAGGAGAGACCATTAGAAGCGATGGATAACCCTAAATACCTTGCAGTGGTAATGCCAGTCACCTGTCTTTCCTCCTAGGGCTCTGACTGATAGGGCACAGAGAAGGAATGGACAAGGGGCACAAGATAAGGAAGATGGATGCAAAACAGCTGTTTTATCACTAAAAAAGCTGAATTGGAGAAAGCTACTTGAGCGTGAAGTCTAAGTGGGGCTTCCGAGTCTTTCTAGTGAAGCAGATTCCCAATATTAATGGTTTAGGAAGAAATGGGTAGCAAGGACAGCAAGAAGTATGGCAGTGGAAGAGAAAGGAGATGAGATGATAGTTAAAAGTGAAAGAAGCAAATGGGAGGAAAGTATTTATTCATTTGCAGTGTCAGCCAGAAAACCAGTGACCCAGGCTACCAGACCCAGGCCTAATAAAGAAAGAAATACAACCAAGTGGTGAGATGGACTCAAAGTCAACAATTTTCCAAAGGGCTGACTACATCTTTAGGGCCTGAAGTGTGTGTTTTAGATGAGTTCTGCCAATAGGTATTTGTGAGATTGAGGATAAAGTGTACTGGTTAGAAGTCTTAATAGGAAAAAACCCCTGGACTGTTTCCTCCACAGGCCAAATGCTTTGGGACAAGCTCTCTAAATGGCAGAGAGGTCACTCAGGTCCAACCCTGGCTTATTCTCCCTGCCCCTGCATTTGATGAATACCTTAAACCTTTATCATGAATCTGATATAAGACTTTAAGATCTTTCAGGAGAATAACCACTCTTAGCACCAAAATACATACACACCACAGAAAAGCAGAAAGAAAACTTCAACTCTAGCATTTTACTCTTTTTAAATTGGAAGATGGCAGTATGTGGATCCACTTGGCTCTAGATGATAGCAGTCAGCACTCAAACATGTTGTTATTTTCTGAGAGAATAACATAATGAACCCTTCCTAGATGGTATTATTGTACTTCCATTAGGAGGAAAATCATATCTGGTTGTTTCCCTTTTTGTGATTGTAGCAGCCACTGATGCTTAATGCTTAATGCTTAAATTGATTAATTCATTAAGGATTACAAATGGTGAGATTCTATTTCTCATTCACTCCTAATCACGTGTTTACTCCACCACTCCATCAAAACTGCTCTTGTCAAGTTTGACCAATATCCTGCGTCATGGGGTTGTTGTGAGGATGTAGTGAGTTATATGTAATGCACTTCATAAGTAGCCAATAAAGGTGACCAATTCATTTTGTATTACTAGTACTGCTAGTACTAGTACCACAGAAAGATATTGGAGGATGTGCTCCTCTCCCCCGACTTTGGGGGGCTTTCATTTCCAACAGTGGCAGCTTCTGTTTGAGAGATTGCTCTTGGCCTACCAGAGACCATTTTGCTTGCATGTTAGAGAGCTCAAAGTGTCTGGGAATGGCATATCCCACTCCTTAATCAGGGGAGGGAATGGACAGTGTACAGCCTCTGAAGCAGGAACACACCTGGAATGTTCCAAGAGCAGTGAGCTTGGCTGCAGCCCAGGGAGTAAGGGATGGAGCAGATGAGGTCAGAGTGGTGATGCAAGTAGAGGCCTTACTTTAGCCTTTGGCTTTTCGTCTGAGTAAGGGAGGAAGACACCAGAGGGTTCTGAGAACAGAACTGACATGATTTGATGTGAATTGTGACAGGATCACTCTGGCAGCTGTAGGGGCCAGGGCGGAAGCAGGGAGACCAGTGCAGTGATACAGGTGAGGTGCGTGGAGAGGGGTATATTCTGAAGATAGAACCGGCAAGATTTTCTGACGGATTGGTTATTCTGTGCAAGAGAAAGAAAGGAGTCAAGAATTCCAGTGTCTTGGCCTGAGCACCTGGAAGGATAGAGTTGCCATGTACTGAGATTTGGAAGCGTGTGGAAGGAACAGATTCAGGGAGCCCCCAACTACCCCCATGGGCTCCATTCTGGAAGGATGTCATGTGAACAGTCTGTATTTAATTGTTTTGAAAATTTGCTTTTGGAATTATAGACTTTACTCTTCATTTCACTCCGACTTGTAAATGGGATGAATGGAATGGAACTCAAATAATCACAGCACACAAGAGTGCCGAGATTGCCAAAATATAAGCATAGACTGGGGTGGAGGGGCTTATGTGTGTGGTTTGCTTATTCATACCATAATTTATTTTATCTTTTGATAGATGTTTAGTTTCTTCCTGATTTTTAGTCATTATGAAAAATGACATTAAGATACATTGCACATGTTTGAACATTTTTGCCAGTCTTATATGCAAAGATGTCTCATTTAAAATTAAATATGGATATATAGTTTGGGGCCATTTCTGTTTCTTTTTCTGTGAAATACTGATTCATATATTTTGCCCATGTTTTTCTATTAGGTTATTCATATTTATCTTAATGCCTCATAGAAGCTCTTTTCATGCTTTATTTATTCGATACACATTTATTTGTAATTCAACATAAAAGATTAAAAGAAAACATAGGAAAATATTTTGATAATCTTGGAGTGGAGAAGGCTTCCAGATCGCGTAATAGGAGGATGACCCCACTTCAGTCAGGCTGGATGTGCTGAAAGCATGCTGGGAAACCTTGGCTGGGGTGGCTCCAGATCTGCTGTCTCTGTAGCTAAGGGCAAGCGTTAGAGTGGAAACAGCCATCAAAGTCAGTTTCCTTCCCTTGCAAAGCAGCCCCTCTGTTTACTTGTCTGTCTCCCTCCCTGAGCGCCTTGCTCAGCGCTGTCTCCCCAGGGCCTGCAGTGTACTACATCAAAGTCGGGGTTCCTTCCCTTGTGGGTTGTGCCCAGTGCCTGAAAACACAGTGTCTTCCTGCCAAGTAGAGCCTTGTAAGAACGTCCCACTGACCTGCGAAGTGTGTGGGCAAAAACCTTCCCATCCTCCCTCTTAGGCCCTGGACTTCCCTCTGTTACAACATTAGCATTCTGCACAGTGATTATTTGTTTGACTTACTCATATTTGTAGCCTTTCACTGGAGACTTTCTATCCAAGTAATTCAGCCTATTTTGCCTTCTTTGCACATAAGAATGTCACCATGCTCTAGACCAAGCTAAAGATTTGGCTATTACTTACTAAAAGGCAACAGCAGCAAAATGACAGCTAGGCCCCCAAAGGGGGATGGCTGCTTTTCTGTCCCCTCCTTTTCTTTAGTTATTTCACCACTAAGTCATGACTTCCTGTTAGAGGCTTCCAGTTCTGGCAGTATTTGGTTCCTATTTCACAAGAAGCCAGTCTGTTACATTGTGGCTTTTAGTGCTAACAAAAAATCAGTGGTTTAGGGTCTTTAGCCACGAGAACAGTGTAATTAGAAGTTAAACCGAGGTTTAAACATTAATTTAACCCCACCCAAATTTTCACACCAAATGAGAATTCTAACATCGCCTTGCCAAAAAAAAAAGGTACACTCTTCAAAGTGTTAGCCCCTGAAATGTTAGACTAATCAACATTGTAAGTAAATATAAGAGATGAAAAGTATTGTCAGATAATTACCTCCAGGACAGATAACTAACTCAGAAAGTCTTAGATTTGAGATCTCTTGAGCTTTAAAGAACATATAACTCTCATACTCTTGAAACTGGGCACAGAAAAAGATGCAAACGCCTTTGGTTCATTGTATGACATTAGTATGACCCTGATACCAAATTACATAAGGAGATTACAGTACAAAAAAGAAAATTATAATCAATCTCACTTAGCGTAGATATGAGAGACGAATTCCAGATGTGTTGTATTTAAATGTAAAGAAAACAAAATAATATAATTTCTAGAAGGGACAATGTTATTGAATCTCAATCTGATCTTGGGGTTGGGAAAACCTTTCTAAACATGATAGCAGAGGAAAAATTATAAAGGAAGAGACAAGGATTTTTGCTACATGAAAATAAAACATATCTCTTTGCTCATTTATTTATTCAGTCAGTTCTTCAACAAATAATCTAGTGAGTGTCTCCTATATGCTGAACACTGTTTTAGGTAATTCAAAAACAATACCAACTTATAAGACAAATGACAAAATGTGAAAGTTTTTCACATCATACGAGGCAAGCAAAGAGTTCATATTCTTCACCTTTATGAGTAATCCTGATCAATTATTAGAAAAAGATCAGCATCACAATTGGAAAATGGGCAACATACCTGAACAGCAGTTCACAGCAGTTCACAAAGGGATATGACACATAAAAAATAACATACATTGAATTGAAAATGAGACTGGTTGGTGTTGTATCCAAGTGTGCATATTGACATGTTCTGGACCAGTGCTCACTGATTCATTCAGCAAACATTTTCGGAACCCTAACTTGCACATGTGTTCTTGGGAGAAAAGAAAGGGCATTTGGTTCAACAGTGAAGAGGCCAAGAGTTTGTCTGGAACTGTAAACAATAAAGGGTTCTTCCGTCTAGTTGGTGTGCTTTGAGCCAAGCAAGTAATGAAACCAAGTTGAAATTGAGAATGTTCTTTTCCTCTCCAGGTACCTGGGGATAAGTCAGCATGCAGATGCCCTCTGGGGTCTTAACTTCTCCCATGCTGAGACAGGAGTTTAAGTAAACACTGGTGCCCTGTGGTCTCTGATGGAACAGCTTCTATTGACTCAAGGTTATGTGCTGGCCAGGGGCTCGGAGGTGGTTTTGGCAACTTCCTCCAGCCAGAGGAGTACTTAGAAGTGATGAACCACTCTGAAAGAATTCATTTGGGGGCTGTAGCTGACTGCTAGATTTCCCACCGACCCTGGGGTGCTGGGACCCATTCTAGAACGGCTCACTCCTTCCCCTGTCATCTCTTTTCTTCCCTCCCGCCCTTAGACTCACACATAGCACTTAGGTGTTTCAAGCATTTCTACTGTTTAGGAATTCATATATGGTTAGAAAGCCTTCTCAGCTGCCAGTATCATGTAAGTGTCCACCTCTATTTTTTCAGTACTGTCAGTTTCTTTATTTCAATGTAAACGTTTAATCCAGAAAGAATTTATTTTTATTATATGTGGGATGAGACAGAGATTCATTAATTAATTCAACAAGATTTACTGAGTCCCTGTTAGGCACCAGGCACTGTTGGGACATTTGAGAAAGACTTTCTTCAGTATTAAACATCAGATTATATTATGCCCAATAACACAAGATACAAGGTTTTCTGAATGCTTTCCAAATTCATGTATTTTAGGAAAAAGAATAGGAGGACCTCTTGCTAGACTATGAGCTCGTTTTTACAATATGATGTTGTATTTTTCTCCTCTCCTAGACTTTTTAACCTGAATACACACTCTTCCACAATCTCAGTCATTCAGCTCATGCTTTTCTTCACGTGGAATGAGATTCCTCTTTGACTCCTCACCCACTGCTCACTCTTCTGATGTGCTAAGCTCTTTGACCTACATAGCTGTAGTCAGTGGATGACAACTTCTCGACATCACACATAGTCTGCGATTAGGAACCAGACTGAAGCAGATGATCTGATTTCATGGCCACTTCTGCTACATATTCGCTCTTGCCCTTAGGCAAATTGCTCGACCTCTCTGTGCCTCAGTAGAATGCCCTAAAAAGAGTATTTACTCACATGGGGTCTGTGTGAGTGTCAAATGATTTAACTTAATTTAAAGCATTTAGAATAATTCCTGGGATATACATGTTAGCTATTAATATTGCTATTGCATATTTTGAGGGATCTGTGTTACTTCATGTTTGTCTGTGACTCTGGTACTGATATGTTCTCATCGTTAATGGACTCCTTTAGAGACAATCCCAGGAGCCACCACATCTGTGCACTCAGCTTGGGCAATGGGGAATGTCCCTAGGGGACACCCATGGATGTGAGGGTAACATTTTTCATTACTTTTCTTGTGGGAAAAGATACATAACATAATATTGACCATTTTAACCATGTGTAAGGGGACAGTTCAGTGGCATTAACTACTGTACCTTCATGATGTTGTGTAACCATCACCACTAATTATACCTAACACTTTGGAGTTATTCTTAATGTTTTGCAAGTACCTCTGCTTAGAAGAGCCTCCCCTCAACCACATTGGTCTCATACAACTGGTGAGCTCAGCTGCACCGTCACTTCCTCCATATTGTACCTTCCTTGATCCTCCATCCAGATTTGATTACCTCCACTGCATCTCAGATACTTAATGTATCACAGAACTTACCAGAGTTTAAAATAACTTTATTCCTCAGTTGGTTTTGGCCCATTGTTTCAACCCATAATTTTGCATCCTGATCCTGACTTAACATATTGGTGACCCTCCCAGGTTTGTAAACACCTGCAAATTTGATTAGCTGGTCTTAATGACCTCAAAGATTCTGCCACACAAGAAATAATGAGCAACTAGCCAGGATATTCAGTGGCACTTTGGTTGACAATACATGAGGAAGGTCAAGTCCATGTCATGTAGTGTGGCTGTACTTGAACACAGCCCTGTTGGCATGGTTATCTTTGCTGAACATTTCTCCTCGAGATTCTTCCTTCCAAGGCCCACCATACTGTAGAGATACAGGACTTTTCTGCTTCTGTTGACAAGCTATGGAAGCAGATCCTGTGGGCCAGGCCATCTTCAGGACAATCACAGGAAGTTATTCCATGCCTTGGACAAGTCCCAACTCTATCTGGCAGGGAGCAGAAGGTTACAGGCCATCAGGCTGAAAGGTCACCAGCAATGCCAGGGCTAGTGGCATTGAGCCAGGACAGAGAGGAGAAGTGTGTAACCTGCTCCTGGAAATTCCCAACCTTTGTGGCCCCCCCCCACTTGGCAAGGAAGTAGAAGGCAGAGGGAAAGGGCCCTCTTGAGTAAAGCTCAGCAGAAAATAGAAAATTAACCAGATTTCTGTTTCTTTAATGATGCTTACCTTTTGCAACATATAACATATAAACACCCCCCAAGCCTCGTGAGCGCGTTCAAGGTGTAGCTACTGGGCAGAGAACGGGAGATCAGCTTAGAGGAGCAGGTCTTGGGAAGTTACCAAAAATCTCTAAGTTGTTACCAAATGCTTTATTTCATTTCATGTTCTGGGACCACATCCAAGATTCCTAGGGGCCTTGCAAGTGGCAGTCAGTAATTGAGTTGTTAGGTTTTCTAAACAGTAACTAGAATCTACTAAGTATATGTCAATAGCAACACAAGAACAAGAAAAACACCGTAGGGGAAAGTTGTCCATAGTCAGAGGAGCAGGGGTGAGGAAGGGTGTCAAAGGAAATGAAAAGTCAGTAAATCAGACAAGAGCAAGTCTTATTCTTCTTTCCTTCTTTTCCTCTGTGTCTTCTGGACTCCAAAGAATGTTTGCACATGAAGGGACAGAAATATCCAACTTTGCAATACAGAGCTAAATCAGAGGAAATAACTTTGACAGTTCCATGTGATAGAACAGTGCTCAAAGTGCTCTAGCACATGACTGTTTTCCTCCAGATACCCCCACAGCAAACTGCAGAGTGTGGCAGGAGCAACCAGCTTGAAAACTTGCCTGGTAAAGTTCTAAGCTATCTTGAAGGGTCATCAACCAACTTGAATGGCCATATACCCTATCCTTACTGTGGCTCTCTGTTTTCTCTCTTAATTTCAAAGAATTTGAAACAATGTTGTTGAACACCGAATGGGGGAGCCATGGGTTCAGATTCACTGTTACTCAGTGAGCAAGCCACTTCATCTGTCTAAGTACCAGTTTCTTTTTCTGGAAAATTAGGGTAGTAGCTGCCTTGACCACTGCACAAGATTAGGAATGTAAGTTGATAAAAACTTGTAGGAGAAAGAAATGTCATCAGTGAAAGCTCATTTGCCCTTGTTCCATGAGGCCTTGATAGCATGCTACACAATAGTATTATCTGCTAATTGCAAACCAGAACCCTGTGATTCAGTCTGAATCCTTTCCTCTCCCTGGTGGCCCACATGCATTTGGTGACCCGGTCCTATTAATTCTCCTTGCAACTTGTCTGCTATGGCCACATCTCTAGCTTCATCTTCTGTCACTCCAAACCTCTGGCAGTTACACACTCATTCAGGTGGCACTCATTAACAGCATTTGGCCCAGTTCTTGGTTCATTGCACCAAGCGTCACAGAAGCAGGGCCTGGGTCGTATTCATCGCTGTTTCCCTTGCACACATCACAGGGCTTGGTTCACAGTAGGCATTGGATAAATGTCTTTTCACAAGAGCATTGAGTCCATTTACATTTAAAGTAATTATGGGTGCCTTTGGATTGACGTCAAGCGTCTTATTGTGCTTTCTATTTGCCCTATCTTTTCTAGGTTTCTTTTTCTGCACTTTTAAATTTTCCTTTGGATTGAGTGTCTTTTTGTAAACTTACTATTTTGAAATCACTGGATTCACAGGAAGTTGTAACGAAATGTCCGGAAGACCAGTGCGTCTTTTCCCCCAGTTCCCTCAGTGTCGCCATCTAGCATAATTCTAGTGCGGTCTCACAACCAGCAAATGACATTGATACCCTCTAAGAGTAGCTGTAGGTGTCACCCCTTGCACGTGCATGTGTGCACATGTGTAGCTGTGTGTGATTTCATCACCTGTGCAGAGTCATGTACCCACCACTGAAACCAATACTGAACTGTTCCATCACAAAGATCCCTTGTGTTGCCCCTTTATAGCCATACTTTAGTCAGTCATTCTGTCCACAACAACACATTGAGTATGTATTGTATGCCAAGACTGTTAAAGATGTTGGAGGTACTTTAGGGACCAAGATGGGCAACGTCCTTGCCTTCACAGAGCATACAGTTTAGGTCAGCACAGGCTAAAGTTCCAGGGAAAGTTGGAGCCAGTTGCTGTTCACTGGGTGTGGCTTGGTTTCCAGGATTTCTGTGTTCTATCTGTAACTCTAACTGCTCCCCAAGCTAGTTCCATTTCCAACATCTCACCAATTTACATTCAACTTGAAAGCCTTTCACAGTTGGTTCAGGTAGGTTCTTAGCAACATTTTTATTTCCTCCTTGTTGTCTTTTAATCTGAGGCATCTCCTATACCTGGTCAATAAGGCCACTGAAAAAGCAGTGCAGAAGGAGACCAACACCTGTAAGCAATCAGAACAATCAGAATCTGAGCACCAAAATCCTGGCGCTGTAGACGCTCTTGGCCAGGACAGTATGAAACACGTCCATGGGTCAGGAGGGGAAAAGGCCCACACAATTCCTTTTGGCAGGTTCAGTCAAAAAGTGCCATTGCTGAAATGACAGCAGTATTGAAGGATCAAAACACAGAGCTCCAAATGCAGATAGATATAGCTTCTCCTCCCTCAGCCTGAGTTGGAAAGCCTGGCTCTGAAGGCAGGTTGCTGACCCCTCCTGTGCACATGTGAAGGAAATGACTTCATAGCTTTGGGATTTCACCACTGCAGAGGGGGCAGAGGGCCAATTCTGCTGAAACAAAGGGACAATAATCACTCTCACCAGCAAAGTAGTTTAAATCAGAGGTGTCTCTTTACAGCCTCAGAGACTTTCAGGATGTTTCTCAGTTCATTTCTGTGTCTTTTGACAATGGATACAATCCAGGCAGGCCACTTCAATTCTATTGGAGTGAATTCTGGAGCCAAAGAAGTGAAACTTGCTGTAACCCAGCCAGGTTTATTTTACTGTGCAAGTAGAATTGAGTGCAGAAGGAACGTGTCCAAACTTCCAAGCCTTGTTCGTTGTTCAGTTTAATCCTGAACAACATGCTGCAATATCTGGATAGTGTATTTGTTGGTTTTGAGTTAAAACTCTGATATGACGCCTTGCCTGACAGCCTAAGTTCCAGCTTGGAGACTGTGTCTATCTGGTTCACTGTTACATCTCCAGCTCCTAGCACATAAATATATGATGAGTAAATTCTGGTAATTAGGTTTGCTATAAACCCCAATACTAGTCTTGTTCCTCAAGAGTAGTGTTTTAAACCTAGGTCTGTGATATCATGAAATCACGTGTAGAATTCATTCATTCAACAAGTATTTACTGAGCGACTATCCTGTGCCAGGCACTACTAGGCCCAGAGGATAAAACAGTGATCAAGACAGACAAGGCCTCTACTGTCCAGGAGCTCACATTCTACTGGTGGAGGCAGAGAATGACTGTGACTGGCCAGTGTGGCCAGTGAGGCTGGCCACTTCAATATGGATGATCAAAGAGGGTCTCTCTGAGAGATGACAATTAAGTTCAGGTCTCAATGACAGGAAGCAGAGATCTGCATGACAGCCATGCAGAGATCTGTGTGACAGAGTATTCCATGAAGAAGGAACAAGTAAGGCAAAGCCCCCAAGATGGAGAGAAGATTCTACGTGTTCTGGAATGCAAAAAGACTAGTGTGGAAGAGCAAGAGAGTGGCTGAGATGTGAAGTGGGAGAGACAGGCAGAGCCAGTTCATGTGAGACGTTCTAGTCTATGTGAAGGGTTTTGGGTTTTGTTATTAATATATTGGGAAGCCTTTAGAGGGTGCTGACCAAGGGAACAACATGATCTGATTTATGATTTTAAAATGTTACTGGCTTCTTTGTTAAGAATGAATTTATGGGGGGAATTGAGAGTGGATGTGGGAAGACAAGAGGCTATTTCAGTTACCCAGGTGAGAGACAATGGTGACTTGGACTAGGGTGGTTTGGGGGCAGGAGTGGTGCATGGAGAGAAGTGGACTGATTTGGAATGTTTTGAAAGTAGAGTCAACCACTAGTGGAGAGTGGAAGCAAAGATCACGCCAAAGTTTTTGTATTTAGAAAATGGAAGGATGGTGGTACCATTGGGAGGTATTAGGAGGCTGGGAGAGGAGTGGGTTAAGTGGGCATGAAATAAAAGCTGCATTTTGGCCATGTTAAGTTTGACAGACCTCTTAGATGTGTAAGTGGAGATGTCAGTTAGTTAGATGGTTGGCTATATGGGTCTGAAGTTCATGGGAAAGATCCAGATTGGAAACATAATTTTGTAAACCATCATCAAATAGATGGTAGTTAAGGGAAACGAGACTGGATGAAGCCTCTAAGGGAGAGTATGAGTAATTCATTAAGGGGAAAGGCAGAACAGCTTGTGTGTATGTGTGTGTGCATGCACAGGCACACACATGCATGTTTCTGACAAAAGAAGATTCATGTATTTAATCATGTTCTCTAAAAGGTTCACAGCCCATAAAAGATGAGGAATTCACTGCTGAAATGATCCATCTTGAGACTGTGGTTTCGAGATAGGCGAATTCCACTTCTGTTGATAATACATATATCCTGAGGTATAAGCAACTAGTTTCATGAAACTGTTTTTTATTCCTCTGTACCCTGAGGATCCAGCCAAACTACCATTTAGAATACTTTTCCCTTTCAAGTAGGTTTTGTGTACACCTCCTCTTGTATCTTCGGTCTATTAGTGATCACAGTCCAATTCCTTCTACCCTCTTGATATCCCTTTTCACTTATTTTGTTTTCATCTGTGGCCACTTAGTTTTATGCATTGTGATCTGCAGAGGTCCGCAAGTCAGGCCTGGTGAATTAGGATCTCTGGAGGTGAGGTCCAGGAATGTGCATTTTTAACAGCTCTCTGGGTGATTCTGGTTATTCCTGTCTTCCCAGGCTTTTCTATCTGTGCTTCAGGTTTGCTGATCACTTCTTCAGTATCTAAGATGTTATTATGCCCATCTAGTGTATTTTTTGTGTGGCTCAGATATTATATTTTTTACCTATACATGTTCCATTTTTTTCTTGTCTGTAACTTCCATTTCTCTCATTATGTTCGTATTTTCCTTTACATCTCAAATTTTATAACAGCTGTTTTAAAGTTTGCTTATTCTATCATCTCTGTCATTTCTAGGTTTCTTTCTATTGACTGATTTTTTCCTTTGGTTATTAGTCATATTTTTATGCTTCTTTGCATACTTAGTAATTTCTTGGATGTTTTCATTGTAAATATTATATTATTGAGTGTCTACTTTTGTCTTCCCTTAGAGTGTTGAACTTTGTTTTGGCCACCAATTCAGTAACTTGCTGATGAGCTTGATCATTCCAAGGCTTCTTTTTAAGCTTTCTTAGGGCAAATCTAGAGCAGCCTGTACTCTAGGGCTAGTTTGGCCTTACTGTTGCTTCTAAGGTGTGGCCTTTCTTGAGTCTCTACTGAATGTTCCAGGTCTCTCCGTCATGGCTGATTAAAAAAAAGCACTCAAACATCTCTCAGCCAGAGCTCTGGCAGTTGTTTAGATTTGGGGTCTTCAGTAGTTGTTTTAGGATTCACCTCATGGGGTTTCACTCTACACACATGAATGTTAGTATTCAGCCAAAGTCTCATGGGGAAACACCTATGTCGATTTCTAGAGCTCTTTCTCTACATAGCTGTGTTCTCTGTGGTCCTTTGTCCTGCAAATTCTACCCACCTCAACCACCCAGAATTCCAGTCTCTGCTTTCTCAACTCTGTGAGATGGCCATGGTTGAGAAAGTGCTTACGGGATGAAAGCCAGGGTGATCAGGGACTCACCTCTTTTGCTTTCCTTTTTATACAGGCCACAGCTCTGCACTGACTGCCATCTAATGTCTATTTCATATATTTATTTGATCTAGTTTTCTAGTTGGTTTTATGTGTAGGGGGCAAGTTCAGTGTCCAGTACACTAATGTGGCTGGAAGTGGAAGTCCTTCCAGGTGATTCAAATGCATAATAAAGGTTGCAGAGTATATTCATTTCCTAGGGCTGCTGTAACAAAGTACCACAGACTGGGTGGCTTAGACAAGAGAGGTGTATTATAGTCTCACAGTTCTGGAGGCTGGACGTCTGAAATTAAGCTGTCAGCAGATTTGGTTCCTTCTCAAGGCTGTGAGGGAAGGATGTGTTCCAGGCTTCTCTCCTTGACTTGTAGATGGCCATCTTCTCTCTGTGTCTTTTCACAATGTCTTCCTTCTATGCATTTCTATGTTCCAATTTCCCCTTTTTACGAAGACACCAGTCATATTTGATTATGACCTCACTTTAACTTGCTAAAGATTATTTCCATATAAGGTTATATTCGGAGATACTGGGGGCTTAGGAGTTTAACATATGAGTTTGGTGGGGGGGGTGACACCTTGCCGTTGCATAGGACCCACTTCAGCCTTGCAGGTACTCACACCTTTGTTCACTCCATTAGGAAACAAACTTGGAGATGTTTGTTAACTATGTAATCAGCAAGTTGGATTGTTTTAAGATGAGAACAATGTGTAGCTTTTACTCTCAGAAGAATGGGATTAAACTGTTCTCTAACAATTTTATAAAAACTAACAAGCCTGTGACCTAGACACACCTTCCTGGAGGAGACTAGAAATGAGCACAAACACCTTTACACAAGGTGACAGGATATTGCAGGGTTTTGTTGTTAGAGATGATACTGGTCGGTGGTAATGAGTCAGCTTGGTGGCTGTGGCAGGAAAGGCTGGTGGGAAGTGGATCTTTTGATGGTCAGAGCTGGAAAAGCCCTCAGAGCTCATCATTTTATAGTATGGGGAGAAGCAGTTTCCCCAGGGCAAGTGATGCCATGAGCCCTGGTGGCCAAAAGTCACATTGTCATTTTATTTTGTTTTATTTTATTTATTTATTTATTTATTTATTTATTTATTTATTTATTGAGATGAAGTCTCACTTTGTTGCCCAGGCTGGAGTGCAGTGGCCCGATCTTGGCTCACTGCAACCTCCGTCTCCTGGGTTCAAGCAATTCTGCCTCAGCCTCCTGAGTAGTTGGGATTACAGGTGCATGTCACCACACCTGGCCAATTTTTGTATTTTTAGTAGAGAAGGGGTTTCACCATGTTGGTCAGGCTGGTCTTGAACTCCAGACTTCAAGTGATCCACCCACCTCGGCCTCCCAAAGTGCTGGGATAACAGGCGTGAGCCACCGCCCCTAGCCCACGTTGTCATTTTATAAGTTACTTTTACATTGATAATGTTTTGCCATTATTTCTCATTGGTTCACTACAATTATACCATAAGGGTGACAGGGCAGGGTTTACTATTTCCATTTACAGGTGACAGGACTGAGGTTTGCAGAAGCTGAGTTACTCAAGTACTGTGTGCTCAAAGTCACACAGAAAGTCAAAAGTAGAATCAGAATTCAAATTCAGGTCTCCTGACTTTCAATTCAGTGCCTCCCCCACGCCCATTTTTGTACTCCATTTCTCTAAGTTACTGTTGTGGATACTTGTTTGCATAGTGATTCTGCTTTCTAGATCCTCTTGACCCAGGCTTATCTTCACAGTCTATCCTGAACTCTTGACCTCACCCTTTTCCATCTTGGCTTCCCAAGCTGCTCATGACCTACCCAGCAGAGAAGGACTGAGGGGAGAAGGTGAAGTCCAGCGCAGCTACTTGAAGCCAGCAATCCTGCAATTTTATGTTTCCATAAAATGCAAACATCTCAGTAAGAAGAGAGGGCAGCCCTCAGGTCCCAGCATCCTCATACCCTCTGTTCTGAAGTGTTCACCATCATCTTTTGTACTCTTTACTTCCTGACCCATCTCTGAACTTCTTAGGTTCAGACCCCTCCACTTATCTCTTATTTATACTCTGACACCCCCTCCTCACATCTGGTAGTTGATGCTGGGCATTGAGCATAAACCTCTGCTTTCCTTCCTCATTCTGTGAGCTTATGAACTCCCTGATAAACATAGCACCCTTTTTCTTTACATGCACAGTGTCTGGCACATAGTAGACACTCGGTAAATATTGATTGAATGAATCCACAAATGTGCCCTGTACAGAGGAATTGTTTTAAGATTTTTTTTATCATAAAAGAAAACACAAGGCCAGGCACAGTGGCTCACGCCTGTAATCCCAGCACTTTGGGATGCCGAGGCGGGCGGATCACCTGAGGTCAGGAGTTCAAGACCAGCCTGACCAACGTGGCAAAACCTCGTCTCTACTAAAGTACAAAAAATTAGCCAGGCATGGTGGTGCATGCCTGTAATCCCAGCTACTTGAGAGACTGAGGCAGGAGAATCGCTTGAAGCTGGGAGGTGAGCCGAGATCACACCATTGCACTGCAGCCTGGGTGACAAGAGCAAAAAACTCCATTTCAAAAAAAGAAAAAACAAATATTGAAAATCACATAAAAGAAATGTATTGAAAAATAGAACTTTGCCACCCACAACAGAAGTCCCTCCATGTGTCCTTGTCGATCATAACCTCCTCCTTCTTCTCCCCATAAATAAGCACTATCCTGACATGTACAGAAATATCTTCTTTGCATTTTTAATGTTTTCATCACTCAAATGAGTATCTGCTAGGCACACTTAAAAATTTTGATATGTCTTTAAGTATCATCTAATCCATAGATCTCTCCTCTGTCCCTTTATTTTTCTTTCTTTTTAAAAATAAATTTTATTGTATATAATTTGGAGTTTACAACATGACCTTATAGGATACCTATGGATAGTAATGGTTACGATAGTGAAGTAAATTAACATATAATCTCACATGTTTATTTTTGTGTGTCAATAGCAGCAAAAATCTACTTATTTCACAGAAATCCCTAACTCAATTGCATTAGCTGCAGCCCTCATGCTGTACATTGGATCTTTAGACTTGCTCCTCTTAAATATTTGTTACTCTGTATCCTTTGACCTACATCTTCCCATTTCCTCCCATCCTATCTCTGGTAACCAGTTTTATTTTTTTATATTTATAAATATACCACAGTACATTTGACCTTTTCCCCCCACATACAAGATAGATCATGCAGTATTTGTCTTGCTGTGTCTGTCCTGCTCCACTTACCATAATGTCCTGTAGATCCATCTATATTTTCGCAAATGGCAGGATCTCCTTCCTTTTTAAGGATGAATAATATTTCATAGTGTGATGCGATGCACATAGCACAGTATCTTTATCCACTTATCTGTCAACAGACACCTAGGATGTTTCCATATCTTGGCCATTGTAAATTAATGCTGTGCTGATCATGGGAGTGCAGATATCTTTATGAGATGGTGATTTCACTTCCTTCAGATCCTTCACCCATTTTTTAATTGTTTCTTTTTCTGCAATTGAGTTGTAAGAGTTCTTTATAAATTTTGAATATTAACCCTTTAATGTAGTTTGCAAATATTTTTCCTAGTATATAGGTTGCCTTTTCATTTTATTGATTGCTTCTTTTCCTGTGCTTTTCTTTGCTGATTGCACCCTCATATCAGGTTATCAAAGGCACAAAATGTCTGATTGTTTCTATTCCCAAGTTAGCAGCTGTTGATGCTTAATAACTATACCTATTAATTCATTGGGGCTAGCAAAGTGGGGATATTCTAATTCTGTCATTTGTTTTTCCATTACTAATCAGAATACATTCATAAAGAAACATTCCCTTCATCTACCCAAGTGGGACAGCTCACATAGCAAAGGTTGGATAATGCTTGATTCTTCCCTTTACTTAACTAGTTTTCAAGGAAATGAAGTAGTTCCCTTACATCCTCTGAAGATGACAAATTCTTTTTCTAATATCACAATAAACTCATGGATTTAAGTGTATTTGGTGGATTGCAAGCCACTATAGTTATTATACAATCATGCATCGTTCAATGACGGGGATATGTTCTGAGAAATGTGTCATTAGGCGATTTAGTCACTTTGCAAATATCACAGGGTGTACTTACACAAACGTAGCTTACTACACACCTAGGCTATATGGTATAGTCTATTGCTTCTGGGCTACAAACCTGTACAGCATGGTACTGCATTGAATACCATAGGCAATTGTAACACAATGGTAGGTATTTGTGTATCTAAACATAGAAAAGGTACAATAAAAATATGGTATTAAATTTTATGGGATTCAGATGTCTCGGAGGATTGAAAAAAAATCTTACGGGACCACCATTGTATATGTGGTTCATTGTTACTATAATGTCATGCAGCATATGACCGTATTTATGAAAGCAAAAATTCTTTCATATATGGCCAGTGGTAACCTTTTCAGGTTAGCCCCTAAGTCCTTTTGAGATGGCCCTCGCCATTCCTTGTGGCTTTGTTTCATTGTAAAAAGCTTCGCTTTGGTGTTGGCAGACTGACTGCTTTCAGGGGCTTTGTCACATGTCTTTCATTTTCCAGAAGCCTGTAAGCCTGGTGGAACAGAACCAGAAGCCTGTAAGCCTGGTGGAACAGAACTGTATGTGGCCTCTGGTTTTACCTACTTAGCAAAGAGCTCCAAGAACACCCACTTCTGTTTTTGCATAATCACAACTCTTATGTAGAGATTTAAAAACCTAAGGGATGACACACTGGCAATTTTGCATGATTTAGCATCAAGACTACGCTACATCCTATTTAAGTTACTGTGTGACTGTTCTTTTTCCTTTCCACCTTCATGCCTGCCTTCCAGCCCTGCTGAACTACTTACGCAAAGTTTTCAGCCTTTCCACCTTAATGCCTTTGTGCATGCTGCTTCCTCCTGCCCCACTTTAGCCTCAGCTTAGTCACCACTTCTTCCCGGAAGCCTCCCCAGACAACTGATCTGACAGAGATGTCTCTTTTGTTTGTTCCCATAGCATCTTGGTTTTGCCTTATCGTAGCACTTATCTCACTGATTGCAATTGTCTGTTTATGCATCTGTTCACTCCCTTGTTGCCCATGAGACTGTGAGTGGCAGGGCCTGTGGCTTGCTTACTTCATCTTCCCCAGTGTCTGCACAGTGTCCAGCATATTAGTAGGCTATCAATAGGTAATTGTTGAATGAATGAATAAAGCCCAAACTTCTTCATGTCACTCTTTCCATTGCACTCCCACCACTTCTGGTTCACTCTTCTGCTAGACCGCTCACTATCCTGAGTTGAAATCTACTCATATCATAATTCTACCCTTCTCCCTATCCCAGCTAGAGAGTGAGGTCTTTTTAGAGACCAGCTCTAATCTCCTTTTCTATCTTCATTGTCTAGCAGGATGCATAGTGCAGAGTAGGCACTCAATAAATAAACTCTTGGTGTTACTTCTCTTCCAATATTGTTATTAAAAGATAAGAAACCTATTGTCTCCATAACACTAAGAGCAGTTAATGTGAAACTTGTTTCTGTGCTCAATTTGACTTCCTCTTTTAGAATCATTTTTGGGAAGTGCAACAAAGTTCCTCTTTACATTTCCCCTACCAAAGTGGCTTTTGGAAAGTTTGGAGCACCCCATGCTCCCTCCTCATGAAAGCTTTCCTCAGCAGGCACACATGCCATTCTCTTATCCCCTGAACCCCTTCCCTGAACTGGGTCTTATGTTCCTGTTTGCCTCAGTTGATGCCAGAAGCCCAAGTTTCCCACTTTCAAACCCCACAGCAAGACTCAAGCTACTTCTCTTATGTTTAGTGGCTCTACTCCCATCCAATGCCATGTTTTTGCAACAGGAATTCATTGAATCAATTTTTCTCTCCCTCTTGGGTCACCCCCACGAGCATACAAACATGCTGTTATTTTTCCTGTCTTAAAAACGTGGACTTAATCACACCACGTTGTTTGTCTCCTGAGTTTGTCTCCTTGTTTGACTCATGGCCAGACCTCTTCTCAAAGCCGTATACTGTCTGTAAAGGCAGGAGCAAACCAGGGTTCACCTGCCCCAACCTGACACGGAGTGACTGCCTTCCTTCTGCTTGCTGCCCCTTGCCACAGTCCTGGAAGGGCTTTTTATTCTAAGGCATAATTGGAGGTCAGTGCTTCTTTGGATTCTCTGACATCTCAGATTCATGTTCTCTGAGCAGGGAGGGAGCTGAGAATACTCCAAATAGTGTCTTTTCCTTTTTCCCTGGCCTCTTGGTCAAAGCTGGTGGGCTTAAAAAGTATTACACATAAATGAAGCTAGAGATACAAAAGACTTCCTGTCCCAGGGGTCGCTGTACCTCCTGGCAGAACCCGACACTTCCTGCTGTCACACATGCTACTGCACGGGAGAGAAAACCACAGAGCTATAAATCTCTCCTATGCAACATTGAGTGTCTCCAATGGAAGAGAGCCCTGCGGTCAGCCTGTCATCCTTCTCTGTGCTCAATTCCCAACTGGGGCTCATGCCATAGTTCCCTACCGCAGAAAGGAAGCATACGCTATCCATGCAGGCTGGCCTGTCTGGCCCTTTGATGAACAAAGGGCACCTAAATGTAAGAAGACAAGGAACTCAAACATTTCCTTCCCCCTGGCTCCATGAGAGGGCAGGGAAGTTTACAGATCCAGGGGACTCCTTAGGGCTTTGGTCAATTGAAAATACCTCTTTCCCCAGGCCAGAGATCTGCACCCTTTCTTTGTACTGAGCCAAGATGGTACTGTCTACATCAAACATTCTAGGTCAATGGTGAGTGGGGAGCCAAGGAGCCCTAGGTCATCCTCAGTAGTTCTCAGTGGCACAAAAGAGACCTGTCGTATCTTGGCACTGGCTTCTGTGGAATATCATTCTCTTTTCTTTTCTGAGCATGGACTGAGCTTTACCTGTTCATCTGACCTCCAGGCTTGGCTCTTTCCAAGATTACAGTGTTTCAAAACAGAGGCACTGATAGCTTGAGGCCAATCCTGCCATGCCTCACCCCCCATCCCATCTCCAGCCTTTATAACAAGCAAAACCCACATATTTTCAGACGCTCCAGAGAGGAATTAGACCATCCCTTGTTGAGAAACACTGTGACTTAGGGGGGAATGCTTAAGAGTCTCCCATCTTTAAAAACTCCCTTGACCCCAGAGCTTCCCCCTTTACAGTCAGATGTTTCTGAAGAGCTGAATACACTTCCTCTCTCTATTTTTTTTTTTTTTTTGACTTCACATCCATTACTGATCCTTCTATCCCAACCTGAGTTCAAATTCATTCCTACAGCTGTTTAGCTATGTGACCTTGGGCACATTACTTAATCTCTCTGAATCTCAATTTTATCAGACATAAGATGGAGATAGTAATAGTTACCCCTCCCATAGTATAGTTTTAGGGATTAAACGGATTATAGTAAAGCACTTAGGGTCTCTTACATAGGAATTGTAACTAACCAGGCTAGTTAATTCTCTGAGAATTCTATTAGTGTTTTAATCATCATTGGGAGTTTTATGGAAGACAATTTGTCACCTTTAGACACTGGCAATCCTCTCTCCTCCTCTCCAATGTGTATGATTTTCCTTCTTGGCCAGTTGTGTAGAACTTAAATAACAATGTTAGAAGATACTGGGGCAGTGGTGAGCACTTGTGATTTGCATCTGATTTTAATGTATGATATTGGCTCTTGAACTGAGATAGATAGATAATAGTAAGAAAGCTTCCTTCTAGTTCTTTATTGCTAAGATTCTTTTAAAGCTTAAGCATATGTTAAATTTGTACTACATTCCTTTGCTGCATCAATTTCAATGATTGTATAATTCTGGTCCTTCAAACTGTGGGTGTGAATCCCATTACTAGACTCTCATATCCTGACCTGTCCTTAAAATCATCCAATAAAGTAGACTTGAAGATGGGCACTAGTCCTGTAATACAAAGCGTTTCATCATTAGAATGGCTGATTTGCTTCCTTCCTGCTGTCCTTGTCATGACATGGGTTCTTAGCATAGCCTGAGAAGCAAGAGAAATTGGTCCAGTAACTCCTTATTGAATTGCCTTTCTGCAGGCCTGGCGCAAGCGCTGGTTTGTCCTCCGGCGAGGCCGCATGAGCGGCAACCCCGATGTCTTGGAGTACTACAGGAACAAGCACTCCAGCAAGCCTATCCGGGTAATAGACCTCAGCGAGTGTGCAGTGTGGAAGCATGTGGGCCCCGGCTTTGTTCGGAAGGAATTTCAGAATAATTTCGTGTTCATTGTCAAGACTACTTCCCGTACATTCTACCTGGTGGCCAAAACTGAGCAAGAAATGCAGGTGTGGGTGCACAGCATCAGTCAGGTCTGCAACCTTGGCCACCTGGAGGATGGCACAGGTAAGAGTGGAGTTGGGGCTCCCATGTGCTAAGGGGTATCCCAGGACTGGAGGGCTACTGCAGAAAAACAGTTCAAGATGCCAAGCCTGCCTCCTCGAGGGTGTTTTGGCAGGCTAATTTATGTCAGAACTGTCCCTACCAAATACGGTACTGGAAATTGCCCTCTTTTACTCAGTCCAAATGTGGGAAGGCAGAGTCCATACACACACTGAGCATTGTAGGCTTTAAAACCCCTTCATGTCTTTGCTCTCATTCAACCACAGTGAAAGTCAAATGTGGATGAGGATGTCTTCCCATGATGCTGACACTCATGACTTTCTAGAAATATCAAATATTACCACACTTCAAAATATTGTGGAACTCCAGTATTTCTGGTGCCTATTGGGTTGTTCATCACTAAATGGTAGAAAGAGAGAACTTGGCTACTTACCGTAGGCAAGAAAGATTTCCTGATACCTCCAAATGTCTCAAGTTCTCTGCAGAGGAAATTAGTTGTAAGTTTGCTCTGGGCCATTTCTGGACAGTGGGAGCAATTGACCCATGAAGAGTACCCCAAACTCTCTCTCTCTCTGCCACACGCACACACGCACACACATACACACAACTCTTCCTATGTAATTTACCAGGTATATTGTAACCTAGGGTTACAATTCACTTCCCTTCATGGATTTTGTTTTTGAGCCCCTGACATTATTGCAACATGCCCTTTTCCTCAAAATATGAGATTTTGAATCTGATTTCTTTTAGCCTCTAGGTCTAGTAGACAAAACTTGGCCCCTAAATCCTGTGATCTATACTTGCTTCAACATTTTAAGGGTTACTGTATGGTTTCCACCATCTGCCACTGAAATATCCACACTCTAACACTAGGTGGCAATGGAGAGTCAGAGTTGTATCTCCCTCCAGGACAGGCACAAGAGAGTGTGCTTCCTGAGAACACATTCCTTTTCGTTTCGTGAACCAGGGAAGCGTATTAAGTGAGGCTATTCGGTAATATTGCTGAGCATTGAGAGCACTCAAATAAAAGGAAATGAAGTGATGGCAAGTTCTTTATCCTTGGTACAATGGACAAAACTTAATTGGAAAGTCGCATTAAGTAGGTTCTGGCTAGAGTCTGACATTATGCAAATCAAGCAGAGCCTCCCTGACCAACTTCTCCAGCCTTGCTGCTGGCTGTTTACCACCCTATTCCACACCTTCAGCCCTAAATAGGTATATCGTCATATACTGTGTTATATGTCTCCTCTGTTTCTTTCCTTATCCAGGAGTTATCCTAAAACATATGTACATAATATGTTTCCCAATAACCCAAGAGCAACAGGAATGAGTAAGGCACCAGGCCAAAACCGGAGAGCCTGCCCCGGCGTGAAGTTGGAGGAAGCCAGAAAACTCACCTGTGACCCTTTCCATTCTCTGTAGCCCCCCTCAGTTTTTAGAACCACGTAAGAGCAGGGTCCTCTTCATCTGAGAATTACACCCAAAGGGCTTTCTTGTGGCTTTTCACAGAGTGTTTGGTTCTGTCTCCAGCAACCACATAGTAGTCAACACATTGTGTGTGTACCCTGGCCAGGAGCTCTGTTGAAATGCTTTTGTATAGTAACTCGTCTCATCCCCACAGCAGTTCTATGGCCTATGTGTGATTATTATCTCCACTTTATAGAAAAGGAAACTTGGAGAAGGCAGGCCATGTAGTAATGGCTATGTAGTAGAGCCTGGACTTGAACTCAGGCAGTTCTGGCTCATCCTGACTCAGGAATCCTGGACTATTAACTTGGTTCAAAGGGGAAATAAAAGCAGGCTTTTCATTAGCTGTTTCTGATCTGAAGTTCTCATTGGTTCCTGATTCAAATTCATCTTAAGGGCCATGTTTTCAGGTGATAGGGAGGATGTTATGCTCCTTGAGAAAAAGGAATGTGCTTTTCCAGCCACCACAGCACAGTGTTTCTTTCCTTTCCTTTACTTATAACAGTGATGAACAGGATTCTTTATTTATGTGTTATTTGTCTGTCTTCTCTGCTAGAATCTAAACTTCGATAAGGGCAGGATCTTTGTCTTGTCTGTATTGTGAGGGTTAGTGGCATTCCGGGTACATGGTAGATGTGATAGGTATTCTATATAGACATATACCGATATAAACATGTATAGATACACATACATATATGCACAAGTACATATCTAATTATATGCATGGACTTGTTATGCATACATATATATATGTATGTTTGTTTGTTGAGTGAAAAAACAATGATGCAGGGCTGCTGCTGAGGGCCATAAAGAAGCTGTGTGTAGACTAACTGCAGAGTTTTAGGCCAAGAATGCTGGGTTTTTTACTCTTAATTGATTCAACACTTTGCTCTTGAAACATTGGCCTTCTTTCCCAGACATTGTTTACAGCTTGGGGAAATGGTCTCCTCCATCAGTACAAACACCAGCTGTGATTTGCATCTTCTGTTTGGCTTCTTTGATGCTGTTTGAGAAATTTTGAGTGCGTGTTATAGCCATTCTTAAACATTAACCTGGGAAATGATTTCTCCAGCAGATTCCATGGAGAGCCTCTCTTACACACCCTCCTCCCTGCAGCCATCCTCTGCCAGCTCCCTTCATACCGCCCATGCTGCCAGCTCCTCCTTGCCAAGAGATGACCCAAACACTAATGCTGTAGCCACTGAGGAAACAAGAAGTGAGTCAGAGCTTCTCTTCCTTCCAGATTATCTGGTTTTGTCCAACTGTGAGACTGGAAGACTGCACCATACCAGGTATGTTTATGCCCAGGACTCTGTCTGAGCTGGGCCTGCTAGCATGCTCTCTAGAGTCACACTGCCTCCTCTTGCAGAGTCTGTAGCTGAGATGTGTTCAGTGTGCTTCACCAAATTAGTCCATTCAGTGGTAGTATTTTCTAGTGGGTGTGTCTGCTCTCATTTCTCTTCCTGCCAATGTCAAGGCAGGAACAGATTGCTATGAACCACTGTGAAAGATGAAGCATGTAGTATACTAAACAGAATGAGTCATGCATTTCAGCATTGTGGTTTCATTTCTAGCCTTGCATTTTCATGTGTATCTGATGCTTAGAGGATGAAAAAATCAACAAACCATTTTTCTTTTGCCACACCAAGGGGTTGGTGTAACTGAGTGTTGTAGAGGGAATGTGGCTGTGCAAGTAGCAAGCAAGGTGGTACTGGGGGGATGGGAATGAGGCCAGTGTTGGTTTTGTGGTAGGCGGATGGCTGCATTTTAGTCCAACTTACCTGCTTTTCTTCCCCAGTCTACCCACCAGATGTGATAGCTGGTCAAACTCAGACCGTTCATTGGAACAGGCTTCATTTGATGACGTTTTTGTTGACTGCCTGCAGCCGCTCCCGTCCAGTCATTTGGTCCACCCCTCATGCCATGGCAATGGAGCTCAGGAGGTGCCATCCTCGAGGCCTCAGCCTGCCCTGATCTGGAGTAGAGAAATCAATGGGCCACCCAGGGACCACTTGTCTTCTTCACCATTGCTGGAAAGTCCCTTAAGTTCCACCATTCAGGTAGATAAAAATCAAGGTTCCTTACCCTGTGGAGCAAAAGAACTAGACATTATGTCCAACACTCCACCTCCCCGCCCCCCTAAGCCAAGCCATCTGTCTGAACGGCGCCAAGAGGAGTGGAGTACACACAGTGGCAGCAAGAAGCCAGAATGCACTCTGGTTCCAAGAAGAATCTCTCTCTCTGGTTTAGACAGCATGAGAACGTGGAAAGGTAAGTGTTGGGTCCTAAGATTCAGGCGCCAAGAAAACCCTGGCTCCTCCTCACTCTTTGTGTCCATGTGAGGTCATGCCAGTGGACCCAACCAATGGGGCTACATTTGAATTACCTTGATGTGTACAGCTTGGTAAAAAGCCACATCAGTAGTGTGTACTTGTGTACATATGTGCTTGTCCCTTGCTCAAGCTGGCCTGATCTTCTAATGGGGCTGGATCCTTGGTGGAAGCATATACCCTGAAAGCAGCACTCTTCTGTTCCCAGATCCCCCCACCCTTCCTTTGAGCCTGGCCACCAGGAGAGACATTTAGGTCCCCATAGATGCTGCAATAGGTTGGAACACTGGTCCCTTGTGATGGGCTTGCCCATGCAAGTCCTTGCCCATGTGGTAAGCTTTCCACCTGAATCTGAGATCCTAGTGTTTTTTGGAGTCACTCAGGGACCCACTTAGTACAAAAGTTGATGTCTTTTGTCTCAACTCAGTCCCATTCCCTTCTTTGCCTCTCTCTCACATACATAGAGAGCCCTGAGACCACAGATCATCACTGCCTTCTGTTTTTCAGCAATCCCATCAGCCTCATTCATCATCCAACTAGACTTATTCTTTCCAAATTCTAACTGGCTGTACAAAGGGCCCTCCCACAGCTGTCTTTTGCCCTTTTCTATAAGGCCATTTATCCTCACGAGGTTTTCTTGCAATTCTGCTTGCAGTTCCATCTTCCTCCACCTGTTTCTTTCCACCTGGGCCTCTCTGGCCTTCAGAAGCAGTTTGGTGAAAGCCAAGTTAAGCCCATTCAGTGTAGTTTTTTATTGCGGGATCTGGCCAGCAGCCCACAATGCAATGGGACTCTCTCTTTGTTCCCAGGCGGATCAGCAGGTCGAGAAATAACAAACACACACAAGATAGTGAAAGCTAGGTCCAGCGGGGTCACCACCTTCTGGTCCCGTGGTGCCAACAATGCACTGGATATGCCAGCATTTATTATTAAGTTTAGCGAGGGCAGGGGTAGGTTAGTGAGGGATTTAGGGTCATTTGATTATGAGGTGAGATGGTCACATGGGGATTAAGTAGTTCTTTAACATAACATCTGCATGCAGAAGTACAGTATACAGAGATAAGAATTTACAGTATAGTGTGTGCATCCAGAATTTCTAACAGAGCCTTAAAGCAGGCACACCATCTTTCCATAACCTATGATTAGAAAGATATTAATCAGCAGTAGCAGTTGCAGCAAAAGCTGGTTACAAACAATTCATAGAAACAGGACGTGAAGTTAGACAACCGGTTAGACCAGAATTTCTCAGAAGGGGATATGCCTTAACCCTAAAGAGGCCTAGAAAAGCTGCAGCAAGATGAAGGTGTTTATAGCCCTATCTTATCTATATGGATAGGTGCTCCCCATGCGTCCGTTTATAGGCTCTCCACAAGGGTTGCATTCCATTTCCAGAGCTATGAACATCTGCTTTTCTGGGATAGGAATCTTGGTGATGTGAAACCTCCCTGACTGCATGTCCGTTCATAGACTCTCTGCAGGGGGAAGCACATCACCCACTATTGGCTCATTCTGGCAGCCCAACCTTGCATTGTCTTTATACAATCCTGCATGCAATTTTGTATTCACAATAATCAGGAGCATTTCATCTTTTATTCTGTAGCAATAGTTTCAGGGAGTCTCCCTAGAGTTTTTCAGTAACCTCTTCTTTACTGCTTTGCTGGGCTACCTCATCTTTCTGCCGTGAGCCAACCAACCTTAACATTTTGCTCTTCTTTCTTACATCAGTCTGTATCTCTTAGATACACAGACACAGAAACTAATTATCTCTGTGTCTTTCTCTTTTCTTCTCTTTCTTTCTCTCTCCATTGAAATATAATCACCCACACATCACTACTTATTTAGGCCACATTTTCAAGGAATTATGGAAAGTGGAAGGAGTGCACATTTATTTTCAAATTGTACGAATCTCTCATTCTGACTGAGGATTTAAGTTACTGGCAAAAGCCTTCCCTAATGTCCCTCCATTACATATGTTTCTTCCTTTTGACTATCCTTATGAAATAGGTGTATACTGATTACACAAATGATCTGGATGTGCTAACATGTGTGAACAGTTGACAAACAGGGAAAAATGAAAGTGGTTAAGCACATTTTAGGAAGTGAAATGAATAAAACCGGTAGAATAATAACATATGAAAATGAATCAAAAGTCTTAAATTGAAGAACAAAAACTTGAAATAATTTGAAATTTCAACACAAACATAAAACAATTAGGTTGTGTTATTTTACATGAAGGCAAACAAAGGTTAAAACTAAGTAAAATAGAGGTTTTGACCATGAAACAAAGACCAAGACAACAGTGATGCCTAGAAGCAAAATGGCTCTGATAAAGCAGAGGGAATGCATAAAGTTTATTGTTCCACCTTTCCCACCAAGATTTGCCTGGAATCTGTGTTGGGGCATGGTGGCAGAGTGAGGTCAAGGTTCATTTTTGTCCATCTGGATCTCCATCCAATGACCCTGCAAGGCTGTCCTGCCCCCATGGCTCTCCAGCGCCCCCTCTGCCATAGATGAAGTGCCCATGTATGTGAGGTCTGAGTCTCCTTTCTATCCCTTGGAGCCCACTTGTCCAGCTTGCACCAATACCACACTCTCTTAATTACTATACCATTCTATCTTAATATCCAATAGGACAAGTCCTCCTGCCTTTAAGAATATAATGGCTATTCTAGGGTCAATTTTACAGTCAACTGGTCAGGTTCTAGACACACCTATATAAATATATTGGGGATTTGAGGAGGATTGCATCATATCTGTAGATCAGTTTGTGAAGATTTGACATCTTTACAATGTTGAATTTTCCAATCCATGAATAGGAAATATGCTTCCATTTATATAGGTCTTATTTTTGTATTTTAAAATATTTAATTGACAAAGATTTCATATATTCAAGGTGCAAATGCATATGTATCAGAACATGATGATTTGATATGCACGTGCATTATGTACTGACTGTTACAATCAAACTAATTAACACATCCATGACCACCCATGCTGTACATTGGATTCCCCAGACTTGTTCACTTATCACTGAAAGTTTGTACCTTTAGACCAACATATTCTCATTTACCTGCATTCCCCAGTCCCTGACAACCACCATTTTACTATTGCCATGAGTTCGACTTTTTTAGATTCCACATATAAGTGAAATCATGCAGTATTTTTTTTTTCTGTGCCCAGCTCATTTCACTGAACATAATCTCATCCTGGTTTACCCATGTTGTCACAAATGACAGGATATCATTCCTTTTTAAGGCTGAGTAGTATTCCATTCTGAATATATACCACATTTTTTATATCCATTATATCCTTTATCCATTCATCCAGTGACAGACACAAATTGACTACATGTTGTATTAGTCCATTCTCATACTGTTGTAAATAACTATCTGAGGCTGGGTGCGGTGGCTCACACCTGTAATCCCAGCACTTTGGGAGGCCAAAGTGGGTGGATCACAAGGTCAGAAGTTCAAGACCATCCTGGCCAATATGGTGGAACCCCATATCTACTAAAAATACAAAAATTACCTGTGTGTGGTGGCAGGTACCTGTGGTTCTAGTTACTCAGGAGGCTGAGGCAGTAGAATTGCTTGAACCTGGGAGGCAGAGTTTGCAGTGAGCTGAGATCGCACCACTGCACTACAGAGCAAGACTTCATCTCCAAAAAAAAAAAAAAAGAACTGCCTGAGACTGGGTAATTTGGGTAATTTATAAAGAAAAGAGATTTAATTGACTCACAGTTCCACAGGCTGTACAGGAAACATGGCTAGGGAGGCCTCAGGAAACTTACAATCATGGAGGAAGATGAAGAGGAAGGAAGCATGTCTTACATGGCTGGAGCAGGAGGAAGAGAGTGAAGGGGGAGGTGCTACACACTTTTAAACAACCAGATCTTGTGAGAGCTCTATCACAAGACAGCACTAGGGGGATGGTGCTAAACCATTAGAAACCACCCCCATGATCCAATCACCTCCCACCAGGCCCTACTTCCAACACTGGGGATTACAATTCAACATGAGATTTTTGGGGGACACAGGGCCAAACCATATCACATGTTGTGGCTATTGTGAATAGTGCTGTAATAAACACAGGAGGGCAAATATCTCTTTGACATACTGATTTCATTTCTTTTGGATATGTATCCAGAAGAGAGATTGCTGGATCATAAGGTAGTTATATTTTAGTTTTCTGAGGAACCTCCATACTGTTTTCCATAATGGCTATACCAATTTACATTCCCACCAACAGTGTACAAGGGTTCTCTTCTCTACACCCTCTCCAACACTTGTATTTGGTTGGGCTGATACTTTGTGTGGTTCTGATTTGCATTTCCCTGATGGTTAGTGATGTTGAGCATTTTTTCATATACCTGTTGGCCATTTGTATGTCTTCTTTTGAGAAATGTCTATTCAGATCTTTGCCAATTTTAAAATTAGGTTATTTAGTTTTTTTGCTACTCAATTATGTGAGTTCCTTATATATTTTTACTGTTAACCCCTTATATATGATTTGCAAATATTTTCTCTCATTCTCTAGGTTGCCTTTTCATTTTGTTGATTGTTTCCTTTGCTGAGCAGACACTTGTTAGTTTGATGTAGCTCCACTTGTTTATTTTTGCTATTTTTGCCTGTGCATTTGGAATCATATCCAAAGTATCATTGTCAATACCAATGTCAATGAGCCTTTCCCCTATATTTTCTTCTAGGGGCTAAATGGTTTTAGATTTTACATTGAAGTCTATAATCCATTTCAAGTTAATTTTTTGTATATGGTCTAAGAAAAGGGCCCAACTTCATTCTTTTGCATGTGGATATCCAGTTTTCCCAACACCATTATTAAAGAGACTCTCCTTTCTTTGCGCTCTTGTTAAAGCGTTTTGGATTTTGATTTTATATCCAGCTTTTTGAAACTATGGATTATTTTGTCTTTTCTTTGCATATAATTATATTGCCTGCAAATAATAATAGCTTTGTTTTTTCTTTAACAACTTTATATTTTTCATTACTTTTTCTTTTTTTTTCTTTTTTTTATTATTATACTTTAAGTTCTAGGGTACATGTGCATAACGTGCAGGTTTGTTACATATGTATACTTGTGCCATGTTGGTGTGCTGCACCCATCAACTCGTCAGCACCCATCAACTCGTCATTTACATCAGGTATAACTCCCAGTGCAATCCCTCCCCTCTCTCGCCTCCCCGTGATAGGCCCCGGTGTGTGATGTTCCCCTTCCCGAGTCCAAGTGATCTCATTGTTCAGTTCCCACCTATGAGTGAGAACATGCGGTGTTTGGTTTTCTGTTCTTGTGATAGTTTGCTAAGAATGATGGTTTCCAGCTGCATCCATGTCCCTACAAAGGACGCAAACTCATCCTTTTTTATGACTGCATAGTATTCCATGGTGTATATGTGCCACATTTTCTTAATCCAGTCTGTCACTGATGGACATTTGGGTTGATTCCAAGTCTTTGCTATTGTGAATAGTGCCGCAAGAAACATACGTGTGCATGTGTCTTTATAGCAGCATGATTTATAATCCTTTGGGTATATACCCAGTAATGGGATGGCTGGGTCATATGGTACATCTAGTTCTAGATCCTTGAGGAATCGCCATACTGTTTTCCATAATGGTTGAACTAGTTTACAATCCCACCAACAGTGTAAAAGTGTTCCTATTTCTCCACATCCTCTCCAGCACTTGTTGTTTCCTGACTTTTTAATGATTGCCATTCTAACTGGTGTGAGATGGTATCTCATTGTGGTTTTGATTTGCATTTCTCTGATGGCCAGTGATGATGAGCATTTTTTTCATGTGTCTATTGGCTGTATGCATGTCTTCTTTTGAGAAATGTCTGTTCATATCCTTTGCCCACTTTTTGATGGGGTTGTTTGTTTTTTTCTTGTAAATTTGTTTGAGTTCTTTGTAGGTTCTGGATATTAGCCCTTTGTCAGATGAGTAGATTGCAAAAATTTTCTCCCATTCTGTAGGTTGCCTGTTCACTCTGATGGTAGTTTCTTTTGCTGTGCAGAAGCTCTTTAGTTTAATTAGATCCCATTTGTCAATTTTGGCTTTTGCTGCCGTTGCTTTTGGTGTTTTAGACATGAAGTCTTTGCCCATGCCTATGTCCTGAATGGTACTACCTAGGTTTTCTTCTAGGGTTTTTATGGTATTAGGTCTAACATTTAAGTCTCTAATCCATCTTGAATTAATTTTCGTATAAGGAGTAAGGAAAGGATCCAGTTTCAGCTTTCTACTTATGGCTAGCCAATTTTCCCAGCACCATTTATTAAATAGGGAATCCTTTCCCCATTTCTTGTTTCTTTTTCTTATGTCACTGCATGGGATAAGAAGTCCAAGAAATTACTGAATAGTCATGGTGACAATACGGACCCTTGTATCATTCCTGATCTCAGATAGAAAGCTTCTAATATTTCACCATTACAATGTGGTTTGCTGTGGATGTTTGTAGATATCATTCATTAGGTTAAAGTCATTCACATATTTTCTACTTTGCTAACTGTTATTTTCTAAAGTCATGAATGGATGTATTTCTTCTATTTTTAATTGACAAATAATTGTATACATTTATGGGGTACAATATGATGTTTTGATATACATCTATATCATGGAATGATTAAAATCAAGCTAATTAACAAACATTACCTAATATAATTATCATTTTTTGTGGTTGAAACACTTTATAATCATATTATTTTTATCATGTTAATGTCAAGAAATTTACTGGATAATTTTTTTAGTGCGAAACTAACCTTGGCAAACCCAACTTTATCATGATACCTTTCCTTTTTATAAATTACTAGATTTGTTTTGCTCATATTTTGTTTAGAACTTCAAAAAAAAATCTATGTTCATGAGGGAGATCATCCTGTAACTTTATTTTCTCATGACATCTTTGGTTTTGGTAAAAATGTTATGTTGACGTCATAAAATGTGGATTTATTTCTGGGTTCTCTATTCTGTACCATTGGTCTGTGTGTCTGTTTTCATACCAGTATCATGCTGTTTGGGCTATTGTAATTTTGTATATTTTGAATTGAGGTAGTTTGATGCCTCCAGCTTTGTTCTTTCTAAAATTTTTTTTTTTTGAAACAAAGTCTCATTCTGTCACCCAGGCTTCAGTGCAGTGGTGTGATCATAGCTCACTACAGCCTCAAACTTCTGGGCTTAAATGATCCTCCCACCTCAGTCCCCCAAGCTGCTGGGACTACAGGCTCACGCCACCAAACTTGGCTAATTTGAAAAAAAATTTTTTTTGTAGAGACAGGGTCTTGCTATGTTGCCCAGACTGGTCTCGAACTCCTGGCCTCAAGCAATCCTCCCACCTCAGCTTCCCAAAGTACTGGGATTACAGACATGAGCCACTATGTCCAGCCCAGATTTGTTCTTTTTGCTCAGTACTGCTTTGGATGTTCAAGGTCTTTTGTGGTTCCATATACATTTTAGGATTGTTTTTTTCTATTTCTGTGAAGAATGTAATTGATATACTGATATTTTGATAGAGAGTGCATTAAATCTGTAGATTACTTTGGGTAGCATGGTCATTTTAACAATATTAATTCTTCAGATCCATGAGCATTTTCTTTTTTTTCTGAGATGGATTCTCACTCTGTTGCCCAGGCTGGAGTGCAGTGGCGTGCTCTTGACTCATTGCAACCTCTGCCTCCCAGGTTCAAGCGATTCTCCTGCCTCCGCCTCCCAAGTAGCTAGGATTACAGGCATGCGCCACCACGCCCAGCTAATTTTTTTGTATTATTAGTAGAGATGGGGTTTCCCCATGTTGATCAGGCTGGTCTCGAACTCCCGACCTCAGGTGATCCACCCGCCTCAGCCTCCCAAAGTGCCGGGATTACAGGTGTCAGCTACCGTGTCCAGCCAGATCCATGAGCATTTTAATAATATTAATTCTTCTTTCCATTTGTTTGTGTCCTCTTCAGTTCTTTTTATCAGTGTTTTGTAGTTTAGTTTTCATTGTACAGGTCTTTCACCTCTTTGGTTAAATTTATCCCTGGGAAATTTTTTGTAGCTATTGTAAATGGGATTGCTTTCTTCCTTTCTTTTTCAGCTAGCTCATTGTTGATGTATAGAAATGCTACAGATTTTTGTATGTTGATTTTGTATCCTGCAAACTTACTGAATTCATTTATCAGTTCCAAGAGTTTTTTGGTAGCATCTTTAAATTTTTCTGTATTTAATATTATGTCATGTGCAAATAGAATTTGTCTTCCTCTTTTCCAATTTGGATATATTTTATTTCTTTCTTTTACCTGATTGCTCTGGCCAGTACGTCCAGTAATATGTTGAATAAAAGTGGCGAAAGTGGGCATTCTTTTCTTGTTCTAGTTCTTAGAGGAAAGGCTTTCGGCATTTCCCCATTGTCTATGATGTTGGCTGTGGGTTTGTCATATATGGCCTTTATTATTTTGAGGTATGTTCCTTATATGCCTAGTTTGTTAATAGTTTTTTTTAATCATGAAGGGATGTTGAATTTTATCAAATGCTTTTTATCATCTCTATTGAGATGATCATATGGTTTTTATCCTTGATTCTGTTGATGTAATGTGTCTCATTCTTGCATCCCTGAGGTTAATCCCACTTGATCATGTTGTATTATCTTTTTGATGTATTGTTTGACTCAGGTTGCTGGTATTTTTTAATTTTTAAAACTTTTATTTTAGGTTGCGCGTACATGTGCAGGTTTGTTACATAGGGAAACGCATGTCGCAGAGTTTGTTATGCAGATTATTTCATAACCTAAGTACTAATCCTGGTATTTTGTTGAGGATTTTGCATTTATGTTCATCAGAGATATTGGCCTGTAGTTTTCTTTTTTTTCTTGTGTCCTTGTCTGGTTTTGGTATCAGGGTAATGCTGGCCTCATAGAATGAGTTAGAGAGAATTCCCTCCTCTTCATTTTTTGGGGGATAGTTTGAGAAGCATTGGTGTCACTTCTTCAAATGTTTGGTAGAATTCAGCAGTAAAGCCATCAAGTTTCTGGGCTTTACTTTGTTGGGACACCTTTTTTTATTATTGATTCAATCTCATTACTCATTATTGGTTTGTTCAGGTTTTCTAGTTCTTTCTGATTCAATCTTGGTAGGTTTTACATGTCCAGGAATTTATCCTTTTCCTCTAGGTTTTCAAATTTGTTAATGTATAATTGTTCAAAACAATCTCTAACAACTCTTTGTATTTCTTTGGTATCTATTGTAATGTCTCCTTTTTCAGTTCTAATTTTATTTATCTGAGCATTCTTTGCTTTTTCTTACTCTAGTTACTAAGTGACTAAACCACTTAGTCTATTGGTTTATTGATTTTGTTTATCTTTTTGAAGAACCAACTTTTTCTGTAGTTCTGATGTGATCTTTATTATTTATTTCCTTATACTATTTTTCAGTTTGGTTTGCTCTTGCTTTTATAGTTTCTTTTTTCTTTTTAATTTTTGTGGGTACATGGTAGGTGTATATATGGGTACATGAGATGTTTTGATACAGGCATACAATGTGATATAAGCACACCATGGAGAATGGGGTATCCATCCCCTCAAGCATTTATTCTTCATGTTGCAAACAATCCAATTACACTCTTTTCATTATTAAAAAATGTACAATTAAGTTATTATTGACTATAGTCACCCTGTTGTGTGATCAAATATTAGGTCTTATTCTTTCTAATGAATTTGTGTATCTATTAACCATCCCCACCTCCCCCACAGCCCCCCACCCTGACTACCTTTCCCAGCCTCTGACAACCATTTTTCCACTCTTTATGCCTGTAAGTTCAATCATTTTGATTTTTAGATTCCACAAATAAGTGAGGACATGTGATGTTTGTCTTTTTGTACCTGGCTTCTTTCACTTAACCTCCTTAATGACCTTCAGTTCAATGCATGTTGTTGCATGACGGGATCTCATTCTTTTTTATGGCTAAAGAATACTCCATCGTATATATGTACCACATTGTCTGTATCTATTTATCTGTCGATGGGCACTTTGGTTGCTTCCAAATCTTGGCTATTGTGACCAGTGCTGCAGCAAACATAGGAGTGCAGGTATCTCTTTGATACACTGATTTCCTTCCTTTGGGGTATATACCCAGCAATTGGATTGCTGGATCATATGGTAGCTCGATTTTTAGTTTTCTGAGGAACCTCCAAACTTCTCCATAGTGGTTGTACTAATTTACATTCCTACCAACAGTGTACAAAGGTTCCCTTTTCTCCACATCCTCACAAGCATTTGTTATTGCTTGCCTTTTGGATATAAGCCATATTAACTGGGGTGAGAAGATAATCTCATTGTAGTTTTTAAATATATTTTTTATTTTAACTTTTGTTTTAAGTTCAGGGGTACATGTGTAGTTTATTAAATAGGTAAACTTGTGTCATAGGGGTTTGTTGACTATTTCATCACCCAGGTATTAAGCCTCGTATCCATTAGTTGTTTTTCTGATCCTTTCCCTGCTACCATCCTCTGCCCTCCAATAGGCCCCAGTGTCTATTGCTCCCCTCTATGTGTCCATGTGTTCTCATCGTTTATCTCTGACTTATAAGTGAGAACACGTGGCATTGGGTTTTCTGTTATTGTGTTAGTTTGCTAAGGGCAATGGCCTCCAGCTCTGTATATGTTCCTGCAAAGGACATGATCTCATTAATTTTTATGGCTGCATAGTATTCCATGGTGTATATGGACCACATTTTCTTTATCCAATCTGTCATTGATGGACATTTAGGTTGATTCCATGTCTTTGCTATTGTGAGTAGTGCTGAAATGAACATATGTGTACATGTGTCTTTATGTTAGAATGATTTATATTCCTTTGAGTATATATCCAGTGATGGGACTGCTGGGTTGAGTGGTATTTCTGTTTTTCGGTCTTTGAGGAATCACCACACTGTTTTCCACAATGGTTGAACTAATTTACATTCCCAAAAACAGCTTGTAAGCATTCCCTTTTCTCTGCAACCTCACCGGCATCTGTTATTTTTTGACTTTTTAATAATAACCATTCTGACTGGTGTGGGATGACATATTATTGTGGTTTTGATTTACATTTCTTTAGTGATCAGTGATGTTGAGCTTTTTTGTATGCTTGTTGGCTGCATGTATGTCTCTTTTGAGACAGTTTTGATTTGCATTTCTCTGATGATCAATAACATTGAGCACCTTTTCATATGCCTGTTTGTCACATGTTTGTCTTCTTTTGAGAAATGTGTATTCAAATCTTTGTTCCATCTTTTAATCAGATTATTAGATTTTTTTTTTCCTATAGTTGTTTGAGCTTCTTAAATATTTTGTTTATTAATCCCTTGTCAGATGGGTAGTTTGCAAGTATTTTCTCCCATTCTGTGGGTTGTCTCTTCACTTTGTTGATTGTATTCTTTGTTGTGCAGAAGTTTTTCAAGTTCATGTAATCCCATTTGTCCATTTTTGCTTTGGTTGTCTGTACTTTTGGTGTATTGCTGAAGAAGTTTTTGCCCAGGCAAATGTCTTAGAGATTTTCCCTGATGTTTTCTTGTAGTAGTTTCATAGTTTGATGTCTTAGCCTTTTTTCCCTAATGTTTTCTGGTAGTAGTTTTATAGTTTGATGTCTTATGTTTAAGTGTTTAATCCATTTTAATTTGACTTTTGTACATGGTGAGAGATAGGGGTCTTAGTTTCATTCTTCTGGGTATGGATATCTAGTTTTCCCGGTGCCATTTATTTATGTGCCTGTCTTTTTCCCAGTGTATGTTCTTGGCACCTTTGTCAAAAATGAGTTCACTGTAGGTGTGTGGATTTGTTTCTGAGTTCCCTATTCTGTTCCTTTGGTCTATGTGTCTGTTTTTATGCCAGTACCATGCTGTTTGGTTACTGTAGCTCTGTAGTATAATTTGAAGTCAGGTAATGTGATTCTTCCAGTTTTGTTCTTTTGCTTAGGATAGCTTTGGCTATTCTGGGTCTTTTATGGTTCCATACAAATTTTAGGATTTTTTTCTATTTCTGCGAAGACTATAATAGGTATTTTGGTAGGGATTGCATTGAATCTGTAGATTGCTTTGGGTAGTATGGACACTTTAATAATGTTGATTCTTCCAATACATGAACATGGAATATTTTTCTATTTTTTTGGTGTACTCTTCAATTTCTTTCAATAGTGTCTCATAGTTTTCATTATAGAGGTCTTTCACTTCTTTGGTTAAGTTAATTCTTAGGTATTTAAGTTTATGTGTGGCTACTGTAAATGGGATTACTTTTAAATTTCTTTTGCAGATTGTTCACTGTTGGCATATAGAAATGCTACTGATTTTTCTATGTTAATTTTGTGGCCTGCAACTTTACTGAATTCGTGTATTAATTCTAATAGTTTTCTTGTGTAGTCTTTAGATTTTTCCTAATATAAGGCAGAGGAGCCTCACTCCATAGCTACCACCACCCCAGGCCATGGGGAGTACTGTCTGCGCATGTTCCCTTAAGGCCCAAGGGCACTTTGGGAAGCTTGCAATGAATGCTGTCATATAAGAGAAAAAGTGCCTTCCTTTACTCTGATCCCATCTGCATTCTATCTGTCGTAAATCTCTTAAAGTATCTGGCACGTGGATTATACCTATGCCTTTGATTCAGAGTTTTCCCTATATTTATGTTCTTTGATGACTCCAAAAGGGTCTGGTAGTGGAAAGGGAGTTAAGGGCTTGTGCTCACACATGCAAGTCCCACAATAAGACGTTATTCCATAATAGTTTCTAAGAATTATTAAGTACTTTGTGTGTTCTAGGCAGTGTTCTAAGTCCTTTCCGGAAGTCTTGTGAAACAGGTTCTATTATTGGCTTCACTTTACAAATTAGGAAACTGAGACAGAGAGAGGGTAAGTAACTTGTCTGGTGCCACACAGCTAATACATGGTGGTGTAGGGATTTACAACTAGACAGTCTGACTTCAGAGTGGTTTTTAACCAGTACTTGTACATCTTTAAACATATGTAAGCGTGGATATATACATATATACATACACATATATGTATATATAATATATATGCTTAATTCCATCAGTCTCTGTCACATTTATTCTGAGCTGGGAGTTGTCCTTGCATTTTAAGATGTTGTCAAATTTTAAGTTTATTTCTTAGAGGCCTCCTGACTTTTCACACCTCCAAGCTCTTGAGAGCTGAGGGCTGCTTTGCTCTGGCCTCCACATGCTGGGAGCACTTGCTGGACTCCTCTGCACCACTCAACACCGTTGGCCATTCTTTCCTTCCTGAGGCTTTCATGGCACCATACCCCCGAATTTTCCTCATTAATCTATAGTTGCTCTTTCTCAAGATACTTCACTGACTTATCTCTTAGTTCTTTGAATCTTAGGATTCTCTAGAGTTTTGTACTTTTCTCAACACTTGCAACCTAGATAGTTTCATCTACTCTTACGGTTTTGACTGCCATCTCTAAGCTGCTAAATTCCCCCAAATTATATCTCATTTGAGTCCAGGCCCAGATATCTTGTTGCCTTCTGAACATCTTCTCTTTAAATTCAACAATTATTCTAAATTTTAATATCACATTGTTTATTGCATCCATCTGATGAGTTTCTAATCCTGGATAAATCCAAATGTCCTTTCTATGCATGCCTCTATCTGAGTAGCTTTTCTGGTCACAGACCTCAATTGAGCCCTTAATGCTGCTCCACAAGGAAATTGTTTCTCTGTTCACCCTGTTCTCCTGTTCATTACAAGGAATATTTCAAACCTCTCTCTTCTCCGCAAACCTCCAGCTCAGAAGGTTTATGTAATAAATGCAACAAGCATTTGTTAATTCCTTGCTATATCTCCTCCTAATTCACAGAGAACTCAAGCCATCGACTAGAAACTTCTTCAAAATCTGGTCTGATTTTTCATCTGTTGGGGAAATGTGTTCTAACTGCCCAGCTAGACTCTAATAGCAATTGTTGTGTTATGCTTCTCTTCCTCTCTGGACTCTAGTTTCAGTTGATATTGTTCTGCATTTCTCACCACCTTGGCTTATTTCTTGCAGCTGATGTAGAAGGCCAATCCTTAAGACACCGAGACAAGCGACTTAGTTTAAATTTGGTAAGTTCAACACTCAGGTTCTTTTACGCATCAATTTTACCAAAATTAGCCTGATCTATATATATTCCCTTGAAATCTTTAAGATTCAACACTCTGAGTGTCTGAGGACTCTTCCAGTCTCCCCCTGAAGACTTGAACTTGCTTGGGAACTACAGGACTTGCTCAACTTGGTATAGCTACTTAAGGCATCACTTTATACTTAAAGTATTTGCATAAATTCATAACCCTCTGTCTTCCAGTGTCAGATCTTGGAGAGTTATCACCTGTACTAAAACGATAAGTCCAGAGGCAGAACTTGAGCTAGAGGCTTGTCTGACTTTGCTGAGGTAGTTCAGAGTTATACTTGGATAGTTTGGAACTGAAACCATATGTGCAGCTTTGGCTGCCCTCTGATAGCCATTTCCATGACTGGTCTGTGGTTCCCAATCTGCATCTATTCTTTTGCAGCCATGCAGGTTCTCCCCAATGTACCCCACAGCTTCAGCCAGTATCGAAGACAGCTATGTGCCCATGAGCCCCCAGGCTGGTGCCTCTGGTCTTGGACCCCACTGCAGCCCTGATGACTACATTCCAATGAACTCAGGAAGCATCTCAAGCCAGTTGCCTGAGCTACCTGCAGACCTGGAACCTCCCCCAGTGAATAGAGATCTCAAGCCTCAGAGGAAACGTAAGCACTTGACCAGACCTGCTGTATAGGGGGAGGGGAGCAAGGTTCCAGTGGTTGCATAGAAAAGATTTCTGTAAAGGAAGACCTAGAGAAACCATCTCAGAGGGCTGGAAAGTATAAGGTCAGGAAAGAAGTGGCTGGGATGGAATAGGAAGGGCTGGGGCACCTTGCTGCCTCAGATTGTCATGATAATAGGAGTTGGGGGACTTACAGGCACTGTGGCCTTGCAAATACAGCTGACAAAGTCAAGTTCATTCCAGAGGGCTCATCTTTGGCTGTTTCCCTAACAAGCCCAGGAATAAGGGATGGTGGATTAGAATGGAATCCCACCTGGCATCTCCCCATTAGACAGCACTTGAATGTAATCATAGTGCCAGCCTCTGTAAAGCAGTCAGGAATTGCCTTTGACACCAATTCCTGAAGGTCAGACCCAGTCACATGCAGTTTATCACTCATCGTTCTGTGCATGCCCATCAGCAGAGGTATTCAGGGGTAGAAGAGGATTTTGGCAATAATTAGGCTGACTCCTCTGTGCAGAGGGTGCCTTGCAGCTTCTGTCTTACTCCCAGGCAGCTTCTCTGGTCTGTTGAGCAGCATGGACAGACAGGGAGATAGATAGGAAAAGAGGGAAAGAGGAAGAGCAGGTCAGAGTGACTTATTAACTTCATTCTTACTGATCTTGCTCTTCCCAGTTGGCTGTGTGATTACAAGGGAGCATTGGTAGAATGACTGATCTCTTGTCCATTCCGACTTCTCTTTGCTCTTTAGAAAGCAAAAAAAGTCACTTCAGGTGGCTGTGCCCAAAGCTGCCAACTAAGACCACTACTCATGCCTGGTCTACTCCAGGCGTATTCCCTTAAATTTCAGTCAAACTACATTTATACATTTACAATGCATGTGCTGCATATGTAGTGCTGTGGTAGGCACTGAGTGGGATACAAAGATGAGGAAGCAAGGAGGCTTTTTCAGTCTGAGGGGGAGGAAGATATGTAAAATCCACCTGGACCACAAAATAGAATTATGAAATCGGTGCTAAGTAGGAGAACAGATCCTGTCTTATGAGGTTCAGAGGAAATAGCCATTAATTCTGGTCAGAAACAACAACAGAATTTTCTGTGATGTTGGAAATAATGACTATTGAACCCTTGAAATTTGGCTAATGTGACTGAGGAACTACATTTTAAATTGTATTTAATTTTAATAAATTTACATATATGTGTAAATGGGCACGTGTGGCTAGTTGTCACGACAATGGACAGCGCAGCTCTGCAGGACCTTGTCATAGGCAACAGAAGATGTCTGATAGACTCAGGGTTGGAGATTTAGTGAGTGGATGCAAAGGTGGATACCTGGCCAGGACTAACTCAGGAAGATGCGCCACTGAGGTAGAATAAGGGTTGGGGCAGATACCAAGTGCTTCTCTAGGTGCCAAGGCTACTGCAGTGAACAGACCAGATACACCCCTGTTCTCCTGGAGCACAGTTTAGGCCCAGGTAAATCATAGATGAGTGTCTTATCACAAACTGGGGCTGTGCTGTGAAGGGTAAGTACAAGAAGTTGAGAGCCCAGGCTGTGGGGCCTGATCTTGTCTGGAGGCAAAGAGATGGGGAAGAATGTTCTAGGCAGAAGGATCATCAGGTGGACAATGGATTGTAGGTGGGGAAGACTAGGACCTGGGTGATCATCTCTGCCTGTGATAAGAAAGGTAACATTTCCACTTCAGACACATTGGGTGTGAGGTAATAGGTGTTGCAATTCCACAAGGTCAGAGACTTTCATCTGCTTTGTTCATCCTGTGCCTTTGACACCTAGAAGCACGCGTGATATACAGAGACTTCTTAATAATGCCTTGCCACGTTGTTAACCTCCAGCAGGTAATATGACCATTTGCTCAGTATTTGTCTTTACTCCCAGTGAGGCAGGGGAGAGGAGGACAGTGAAATTCACACTCATCATCGGTGCTGCCTGTTAGTAAATGTGAATTTGGTGTGCTGGGAAAGTGAAATGTCATAGTTTTATAGCCTTTAGATTCTGGCCTTGACCTCCTGGATGTTGCACACTGTCTTGTAGCGCGGCCACCTCCTCTGGACCTGAGAAACCTCTCCACTATCCGGGAGCATGCATCTCTTACCAGGACCCGCACTGTGCCTTGGTAAGACTGATTGCTCAAAAGAGCCTCATCCAGCACAAACATGCCGGGTGTGTGTTAGGCCTCTGATTACATGTAGTTGAAGCCCATTTGATCTAGTTTAAGCCAAAGGAGGGGTGAGGTTTATGATCGAGAGCAAGAGCTGTTTTATAGATCACAAAGGAAGGAATATGACTGGGTCTCCCAGGACCCTGGAATCAGGAACTAGTGTGCTGTCGGGAACCCAAGGAATCTGCTCACTTCTGCTTCACTCTTCACATCTGTGCATTTCTTTGTCTTTGCAGTATTCTTTTCTCTGTTGCACAAACCCCATGGTCAAAGATAGCTGTACCATACCCCCTGAACTTGTTTACATGCTACAACTGCAGTACCAACAGATGGGCTCTGAATTCAGATTTCCTGGGGAGAGAGAATTGTGTTCCCCAGTCTCAGTGGAACCGGCTATGGCCCAAGCCCAACTCTGTGAATGGGGTAGGACAAGGGAGTTCCCAGGTTCATGGGCTGGGTAGACAAACTTCAAAATGTAGTTGCACCCTTTCATCTCACCTTTTAGAAGTTGCCTATTTAGTCCTGAGCGTGGCTCTGGAGTTTCTCGGTTCACTCTAAATGCCACAAAACACAATTGCGTTGTAAAGCAGAATTCTGCAATGAGCTGTATTTCCAGCCAAGACTGTGACTCAGCTCATGCTTCTGACTCAGAAGAAGGATGGAAGTTGATTAGCGGTGTTGTGTCCTATCAGAGGAATGGCCATACATCCTCACTTTTCCTTACATTGAATAGAAACAACAAGGCCCCAAAGGAGTTTATTTTTTTCTAAATGATATGATGCCCTCGTCCATTTAGAAAGCTCATGAACTGTGTCACATAGAGGGCCTGAGAAAAAGCAGCCTTTGTGAATTGGGAGCCATTTGCCCCAAAGTGGAGCAGAAACTGTTGGGCATTTTCTGCGTCTTCAGGACTTGCTTTGGCCGGAAGGAAGTTGTGTCTGGAAGAGGAGGACTGAAACCCCATGAGGGCCATGTTAGTTCCTGGCTGGCTTTCAGAGCAGCTGTAAGACATTGCTTTGACCTCATCTATATTTTTATTCTTAGCAGTCGAACCAGCTTTCTCTCTCCAGAAAGAAATGGTATTAATTCTGCAAGATTTTTTGCTAATCCTGTTTCCAGAGAAGAGGAAGAAAGCTACATCGAAATGGTAATCTTATATTTTTCACACTCTTCTTATCCTTTACCCCAACCTATATTCTTATGAGCTCATTAAAAAGGAAACACAGCGTTCAGTAAGCCCTGTGCAATTTTAAAACAACCACTTGATCGTAAAACCAGGCCATAAGCTTTTCTAGACTTGGAACAAATCAATTTGGAGTTAGCTTTTTTTCTTGCAACATTCGACTCCTCATTTTGAGATTGCAGTATTTCAAGATAGCCCAGGGCTGAGGCTTGCTTAATTTGAAAATGGAAATGCCAGCAATTCTTTTCACCGAGCCTGTGATGTCCTGTTTGACCTCAATAGGTTTGTAGTTCTCTGGATGTCCAGAGTTTAAATTGTAAAAACTCAACATATTGCATGTTCCCTTCCACCAGAACACCTGGTGGCCCTGTCCTGACTGTTTCTGAACCTTCCTGGAGGATGAATCACTTAGAGTCCCATTGGGAAAGGTACAGTGCCCTGGACTGTGAGCGTGTATTAGCTTCTGGAAGACTCCTATTATGGGATCTTTCTATAGACCTGAGTGGATGCAGACTTGATTAACCATTCGCAGTTAAAGAGTCCTGATGTTTCCCTTCTAGCCTGTTGTTCCTTCTATTCTCTTCATCTTGGATGCTATTGAGAACATGGGCTTTTGAAGATGGAGAGGGACTTTTAGCACCTCTGGCAATTAGAAGATACTTTAGCCATGACAGTGCCTGTTCTGCAATTTAGAAATGTAGGGAACTCAAGAGAGAGCTTCTGTTCGAACTGTGAAATTTTGAAGAGATCTTAGAAGGACAGTGTTCAAGGCACTGTGACAATATACTCTTGAGAAGACATTTCTGCCTTCCTATATGCAAGGATAATCAGCAACTGAAAATCTAAAAATAGTAATCTCCAGTTAAGCTATTATTAAATGCTTCATTTTGCCTTCTTATTTTATTCAAATTGTGCTGTAAGTGCACTTAACCATATGCAGATGCAAAGTGACTCATACACAAATCTGTTACGGTCTTCCCAATATTTCTCACACTTAGTAATGGCCCTTGGGAAATTTCTAGAAGAAAACACTCTTATAAAGTGATGCTTAACAGCTGTGCTCTGTCTCCAGAGAACAGAAAAAGGAAGTGAATCTAAAACCCAATGGAAGCAAGTGCAGAGTCATTCCAGATACCAACAGTTCATTTCTGATCTTTGATGTTGTGAGAAAGATCAGTGTTTCATTAACAACAAAGTTAAGAATCGTTTGTTTGCCTAGGTTTATGATCACTGATCAATGACTGTCTCTGTGTATTAGTAGGCAACATGACACAGCAGATTAAGAACCCAGAACACTGGCTGATAGTAGCTATGATCTTGGGAACTGTCATATAAAAATGTTTAAAGGCTATCCCATCTTGTTCAATTGTGTTTTTTTAACTTTAGTAATAAGACAGTTTCATATGACTTTGATTTACATTATTTCACTTGTGCCACATAACAGCCCAATACGGTAGTCAAACCTAGTATGATTTGACTTTGATTTTGCGCATAAGTATATATGTTAAGTTGTTTTTTTTTTTCTCTTTAAGGGCAAGTTCTGATCTGAATGTAGTAATTAAGGCCAGGGGCTGAAACACGGTTTTGCTTTACTGAAATACAAGTTTTGCCATATATTCTTCTTTAAATGTTTGTGAAATTATAGAAAATTTAGAAGAATAAACATAATTTTAATATATGGGATTTCTTCTCTATCACTTTTTCAAGCCCTTTAGTTTCAATAGTTTTGTAAGGCTTTTATAGTAGAGTTCTAGACTCTTAAATCTCACATTAATTTTGTATTATGGTATTACATTACTTTTAAGTTTTTAGATCATTTTTACATCATACAGTGAAATTGACTTTCTCTTGGTGTACAGTTCTACGAGTTTGAACATATATAGAGATTTGTGTAACCACCACCGTGATCAGAATACACAACAGTTCCAAAATCCCTCATGCTACCTCTTTACAGCCACATCCTCCCTTCACCTGTAACCCCTAGCAACCACTGATCTGTTCTTCATGACTATAGTATTGTCCTTTCAAGAATGCCACAAAAATAGAATCATACAGTACCTTTTAAAACTGGCTTCTTTCACTCAGAATGGTTTTTTTGAAATTCATCCATTGTTACATGTATTAATAGCTCCTTCCATTTTATTGCTGAGCAGTGTTCAAGCATATGGATGTGTCACATCTTGTTTGTCCCCTCACCCATGGAATGACATTTGGATTTTTTTTCAAGTTTTTAGGCAATTTAAACTGTTAGAAGCTTTCTTTTGCAGTTTTCAAAAAATACTTTTCTTGTAGTAAAGTTCTACTTTCTGTCTCTATGAACTTACCTAATTCTAGGTACCTCATATAAGTGGAGTCATACAATATTTGTCCTTTTGTGTTTGTCTTCTTTCATTTCGTCTAGTGTTTTCAAGATTCATCCACATTGTAGGATATATCAGAATTTCATTTCTTTTTAAGGCTGAGTAATATTTAACTGTATAGACTACATTTTGTTCATCCATTCATCTGCTAATGGGCATTTAGGGTTGTTCCTACCATTGTCTATTATGAATAGTGCTGCTATAAACATTGGCATACAAGTGTATGTTTGACTTCCTGCTTTCAATTTGTTTGTATATATATGTAGAAGTGGAATTTCTGGATCATATGGTAATTCTATACTTAACTTTTTAAGGAGCTACCAAACTTGTTTTCCACAGTGACTGCACCATTTTACATTACTGCCAGTAATGCACAAGGGTTCCAATTTCTCCACATCCTCACTAACACTTTTTATTTATCTTTTTTTTTTTTTTTTTTTTTTTGGAGACAGAGTCTCTCTCTATTGCCCAGGCTGGAGTGCAGTGGCACAGTCTCGGTTCACTGCAACCTCCACCTCCCAGGTTCAAGCGATCCTCCTAACTCAGTCTCCCAAGTAGCTGGAATTACAGGCGTGTACCACCATGCCCGGCTAATTTTTGTATTTTTAGTAGAGATGGCGTTTCACCATGTTGGCAAAGCTGATCTCGAACTCCAGACCTCATGTGATCTGCCTGCCTTGGACTCCCAAAGTGCTGGGATTATAGGTGTGAGCCATCACGCCTGACCTATTTATCATTTTTTATAATAGATATCCTAATGAGTGTGAATTGGTATCTCATTGTGGTTTTCATATGCATTTCCCTAATGATTAATGAACATCTTTTTATCTACTTATTGGCCATTTATATATCTTCTTTGGAGAATTGTCTATTCAAGTCCTTTGCATATTTTTAAGTTAGATTGTTTCTTTTTTTGTTGTTGTTTAGTTATAGGAATTTTTTTAATGTATTCTGGATGTTAACCGCTTATCAGATACATGATTTCCAAATATTTTCTCTCATTCTGTGGGTTCTCTTTTCACTCTCTTGATAGTGTCCTTTGATGCACAGAAGTTTTTGATTTCAAAATTTTCTTTCCTTTTATTGCCTTGCTTTTGGTGCTATATCCATGAAATGGGATGCCAAATCCAATGTCATGAAGATTGTCTCCTATGTTTTCTTCTAAAGGTTTTATAGTTTTAGCTCTTATGTTTAGATCTTTGATCTTTTTTGAGTTAGTTTTTATATATGGTATAAGGTTAGAGTCCAACATCATTCTTTTGCTTGTGGACATTCAGTTTTCCCAGCACCATTTGTTGGAAAGACTGGACTATCCTTTCCATGTCAAATGGTCCTGGCACTCTCATTGAAAATCTCATTGAAAATCAACATATGCAAGGATTTATTTCTTGGTCTATATGTCTGTCCTTATGCCAGTACCATACTGTTTTGATTAGTGTAGCTTTGTAGTAAGTTTTGAAATCAGAAAGTATGAGTCTTCCAACTTTGTTCTTCTTTTTTATGATTGATTTGTCATTTAAGGGTCCCTTAATATTACATGTGAACTTTAAGGACAGGGTTTTTTATTTCTGCAAAAAAATGCCATTGGAATTCTGATGGGGAATGCTTTGAATCTGCAAACTGTTTTGCATAATATTATCATATTAACAATATTAAGTCTTCCAATTCATGAACACAGATATCTTTTCATTTACTTATGTCTCCTTTACTTTCTTCTTATAGTTTTCAGTGTATAAGTCTTTGCCTCCTTGGTTAAATTTATTCCTAAGTATTTTGTTCTTTTTGATGATATTGTAAATGAAAATTTTTTAAAATTTCCTTTTATGATTGTTCACTATTAGTGTATAGAAATGCAACTGGTTTTTGAGTATTGATATTATATCCTGCAACTTTGCTGAATTTGTTTATTTTTAATTTATTATTAGTTTTTGTGTGGAATTTTTAGGGTTATCTATACATAAGGTTATATTATCAGCAAATAGAGATTACTTTACATCTCCCTTTCCAGTTTGGGTGTCTTTTCTTTCTTTTTCTCACCTGATTGCTTTGGCTAGAACTCCCAGTGCTTTGTTGAATAGAAGTAGCAAAAGTGGGCATGCTTGCCTTGTTTCTGATCTTAGTGGTATTTGACAGGTTTCTACATGGATAGACGTCTTCATTTCTCTAGAGCAGTGGTTCTCAGCCAGTGTTGATTTTGACCCTAAAGGCATATTTGGCAATGTCTTGAGACATTTTTGATTGCTACAACTTGGAGTGGAGGAGGTAGTGCTAATGACATCTAATGGAAAAAAATCAGGGGGACTGCTATACATCCTACAATGCACAGGACAGCCCTCTCAACAAAGAACTATCCAGCCCCAAATGTCATTAGTTGCCACAGCTGAGAAATCCAGCTCTAGAATAAATACCTAGAAGTGGTGTTGCTGGGTCATCAAATATATGTTTAACTGAGTCATCAATTGTTTATTTAGCTTTGTAAGATACTGCCAAAATGTTTTCCATAATGGCTGTACCATTTTGTACTCCTACCAGCAATTTATGAGAATTCTGGTTGCTCCACCTCCTTTGCCAGCATAGTTGGTATTACCAGATTTTTTAATTTTCTACCTTCTAATAGATGTATATCAGTATCTCAGTATGGCTCTAACGTGTGCTTCCCTAATGGTAAATTATGTTGGACATATTTTGGTGTGTTTACTTGCCATCCATATATTTTCTTTGGTGGAGTATCTGTTTGATCTTTTTGCCAATTTTTAAATCAGGTTGTTTGTTTTCTTACATTGAGTTTTGAGAGTTCTTTATATATTCTGTGTACAAGTCCTCCAAAGGGGCTAGGCACGGTGGCTCACGCCTGTAATCCCAGCACTTTGAGAGGCTGAGGTGGGAGGATAATTTGAGGGCAGGAGTTCGAGACCAGCCTGGCCAAATGGTGAAACCCTGTCTCTACTAAAAATACAAAAATTAGCCAGGCATGGTAGCATGTGCCTGTAGTCCTAGCTACTTGGGAGGCCGAGGCAGGAGAATCGCTTGAACTCGGGAGGCAGAGGTTGCAGTGTGCCAAGATCATGCCACTGCACTCCAGCCTGGGTGACAGAGTAAGACTCTGTCTCAAAACAAAAACAAAAACAAACAAACAAACAAACAAAACAAGTCCTCCAATGGATATATAATTTACAAATGTTTTCTCCATATCTGGAGCTTCTCTTTCCATTCTCTTCTGTCTTTTGCGGACCAAACATTTAAAATTTAATTAAGTCCAATTTATTGATTTTGTTTCCTTAATAGATTGTTATCATGTCTAAGAAATCTGCCTAACCTAATTCATTAGAATTTTCTCCTTTATTTCCTTCTAAAAGAATTATGGTTTTACATTTAGGTCTGTGATCCATTTTAAGTTAATTTTTGTGTAAGATGTGAGGTGAAGTCGAAGTTGACATTTTGCATATGGATGGCCAAATGTTTCAGTACCATTTATGGAAAATATAATCCTTTCTTCACTGAATTTTCTTTGCACCTCTGTAATAAATCAGTTGGGCATATTTGTGTAGATTTTCTATTCTGTTCCATTGTCTGTCTCTTTGCCTATACCACACAGTCTTGATTATTGTAGCTTTGGAGTAAATTTTAAAATCAGGAAGTATATTTTCTCTAACTTCATTGTTGTTTTTAAAACTTGTTTTTGTTATTCTACTTCCTTTGCCTTTCCATGTGTAATTAGAGTCAGATGTTCTTTATCTACAAAGCTATCCTGCTAAGACTTTTTTTTAATTGGAATTGCATTAAATCTATAAATACATTTGAGAATTGAGTCTTGACTATTCTGAATCTTCCAGTTAGTGAGCACAGTATAGCTCTCCATTTATTCAGATTGGGTTTTTTTGTTTTTTTTTTTTTTTTGGACGGAGTCTTATCTGTTGCCCAGGTTGGAGTGCAGTGGCACAATCTCGACTCACTGAAACCTCTGCCTCCCGGGTTCAAGTGAGTGTCATGTCTTAACTACGCAAGTAGCTGATATTACAGGCACACGCCACCACGCCCAGCTAATTGTTTTGTATTTTTAGTAGAGACAGGGATTCACCATGTTGGCCAGGCTGGTTTCAAACGCCTGACCTCAAGTGATCCATCTGCCTCAGCCTCCCAAAGTGCTGGGATTACAGGCATGAGCCACCACACCCGGCTTATTTATTCAGATTTTCTTTGACTTTTTTCCCCTCATAATTTTGTAATTTTTACATAGATCTTATGCATGTCCTATTAGATTTATATCGAAGTATTTCATTTTTGGAGCTATTATAAATGGTATTTTAAAAATTTCAGCTTCCAATGACCCATTGGTAGTATATAGAAATATGATTGGCTGAGTTTAGTGGCTCACACCTGTAATCCCAGGACTTTGTGGGGGCTGATGTGGGAGAATGGCTTGAGCCCAAGAGTTCAAGACCAGACTGGGCAACAAAGTGAGACCCTGTCTCTACAAAAATGTTATTAAAAATTAACCATGCATAGTAGCTGTGCCTATAGTCCCAGCTAATCAGGATGTTGAGACAGGAAGATCCCTTGAGCCCAAGAGTTTGAGGTTGCTGAATTAACTTATTGATTATAGGAAATTTTTATTTTCTTCAGATTTCTTGGGATTTTTTTTTTTTTTTTTTTTTTTTTTTTTTTTTGGGACAGGCTTTTTTGCTTAGGCTGGTCTTGAACTTTTGAGCTCAAGCCATCCTCCCACCTCAGCCTCCCAAAATGCTGGGATTATAGGCATGAGCCACTGTGCCAGGCTTTAAGCCAGTCTTGTATTCTCTAGATAAACCCCATTTGGTCATGGTGTATTATTTCCTTGTATATATTGCTGCATTTCATCTGCTAATATTTTGTTGAGGATTTTCATGTCTGTGTTCCTAATGGGTGTTGATCTTTAGGTTTTTGTAGTGTCTTTGTGTGGTTTTGTTATTAAGGTCATGCTGGGTTCCTCGGGAAGTGTTCTCTCCTCTTCTAATTTCTGGAACAGATCGTGTAGAATTAGTTTTGTTTATTCTTTAAATTTTTGGTATAATTCACCAGTGAAACCCTCTGGGTGAATTCAATTTCTTTAATACACGATAATCATCTATTTGATCTCGGGTGAATTATGGCTATTTCCTAGGAGTTTTCTAGTTTTACCTTCACATTTAGATTATATCACCTTGAATTAACTTGTGTGTGCTGTGAGATGGGGGTCAAGACTCATTTTTCCCCATATGTTTATCTAATTGGTTGGCACCATTTATGTAAAATGACTATCATTTACTGACTATTCGGCAGTGCCATCTTTGCCATAAATCAAGTATCCATATATGTATGGGTTTTTTTATGGACTCTTAATTCTATTCTGTTGGTTTCCCTATCTTTGAACAATACGAACTCCCTTAGTTGCTGTAGCTTTATAAGACTCAATATCAAGGAAAGTAAGTCCTCCTGCTTTGTTTCCCTCCTCAAGGTTTTTTTTTTTCTTTGACTTTTCTACTCCCATAAAAATTTTAGAAGCAATTTTTTAATTTCTACTAAAAAAGGAAAAAAAATACTGTTCTTGGCAGGAAGGGTGGTCAAAATTACTTTATTCAACATTACTGGAGGTGAAACTACATTTATTCTATTTTTAAAATTTGATGGGACACTGGTAGGTAAGATAGCATGAAAAACACCTCTTATTATAAATATGATACATTTTTAAATCTAAAACTCAGCTGACAAGAAGGGAAGGGAAAACAAATCTCTGGGGCCAAAAATATTGAGAAACGGCAACCCCCCAAATTAATACGAATTGCAAATAATAGAATCAAATGTGGAAGTAGGCAGTTTTTGGAAATACTGGGTTTTGAATATAAAATAAGTAGTTTTACTATATTTAAAGAAATAAATGAGAAATTGAAAGTTGGATTAAGTAATGAGATACTATTAAAAATGACCAAGTAGATTGTAAAAGACCATTTACAACTTGTAGAAATAAAAACAAGAATGAAATTAGAAACTCAGTGGATCAGATAAACAGACTAAGCACAAAGAGTGATTTAGTGAGCTGGAAGATAATTTATGAAGAAGTTACTAATAAATCAGACAAGGAGTTAAAAACATGGAGAGTATGAAAGAAATTTGGGACATGGAAGATAGAATAAGAAGGTCAAATATTTGTATAGTCAGAGTTTTTGAAGGAGATTATAGAAAAATAGGAGAGAAGCAATATGTCAAGGGATAATGCTAGAGTTGCTCACAATTCATGAAAGGTACCATTCCTCCACAAGCCCAAAGACTTACAAGCAGGTTAGTCTAATAAAATGTTAGTGGAGTATACATGGTGGGTATATTTTCTTTAATTTGGCTGAATGCTGGAAAAATTTTATAATAATAAGTTTAGAAAAACCCTACAAAAGTGAAATGAATAAAGGCAAGAACAGAAACTAACAAAATAAACAACAAAATCAGAGAGGATCAATACAGCTGTAATTGGCTCTTTAAAAAGACTAAAATTTAACAAAACTAATAAAAAAGATATTAATTCAAGTAAGTAATATTAAGAATGAAAAACAGATAATAATTGCAAATACATGAGAGATTAACTGCCTAAGAGATTTTTGTGAACAACTCTGTACCAATAAATTTGAAAACTTTGGTTATAGGCAAATTCTCTGGATTAAAAAAAAATCAGAAATTGACTCAAGTAGAAGTAGAAAACCTGAATGTTTATGTACCTATTAAAGACACTGAATCAGTAGGAAAATTTGTACTACAAAGGATCATAAGGCCCAAAAAACTTTGCAGATAGTTTCTACCAAAAAGAAGAGATAAGTGCAATCTTATATAAACACCTACCAGGAATGGGAGAAGAGAATATTGCTCACCTTACTTTATGAGGCTAAAATAATTTGATAAAACAAATAGCAATTACATAAGTAGAAAGTTGTAGGCCAATGTTACTCATGGATGCAGATTTTAAAATCCCACAGAAGAGTATATCTAACCAAATACTCATACACAAATGTTCGTAGAAGCATTTTTTCATAGTAGCCAGAAAGGGAAAACAACTGAAATGATCATCAACTGATGAATGTGTGAGTAAAATGTAGTATAATATATAATGAATAATATTCCATTGTATTATGCAGCCATAAAAAGAAATAAAGTACTGACACATGAACCTCAGATGGAAGATTGACCACAAGCCTCCAGTTTCTCTCCATCCCCAAACACCCTCTAAAATAACAGTAAAGAAATCTGTTAAAGGCATAAATCCACAAAGATATGAAGAATTGGAGAAGAAAATAGCAGTAGCATATTGGAAACTGGAATGCAGGTAGATATGTAGTAAATGACTTACAAGACCCCTCCCCGCCGCAAAAAAAAAATAAATCTTAAATGTGGTGGAAGGCAGGCAAGAAGCAACTTGACTTAGACTACCCAAAGAATTCAGGAATTGTCCACAGTAGGTAGTTCTGAAGTAGGGTTGAAGGGAAAGTAAAAGAAGTAGTAGTGGTCAAAGGCATCAGGTAAATTCCAAGATCCCTTCCCCATCTCATAGAAAAGTTGAAGTGCAGTCTCTCTGGAGAGAGTAAAACAAAAGATCTCTGCACTGGGGGATACTAGACATATTTGACCATGAATGCTATACTAACAACAAGGTGATTAAGTAAATAGGCATAATGGATATGAGAACCATTCTTAAGCCCTTTTCCAGAATGTTGACAACCAGACCTTTACAATTGAGTTTAGATATTAGAAAATATTTCTCTGGGCTATTTGAGCAGCCCAAGTGGCAAAATGTAGTTCCTAATATTGAGGGTTACTTAAGATAACCACCCAATGGGATCACCCTGCAGAAAACTCCAGAGTTGACAAACACCATCCATGTACACAAAGCTTCATGTTAGCTTTTTGGTCTTTCGCTCATAAGTATAAGCAACAGTTAGTGATTTCATGTAACATTTCAGGAGAACTCTAGCATGAAAGATTGAGACCAAAACAGGTTAGACGAAATAAGAACTATGCCAGAAGGAAAGACCTTTTAATTTATTTTTTATTTTATTTTTTTGTGAGGCGGAGTCTTGTTCTGTCGCCCAGGCTGGAGTGCAGTGGGATGATCTCGGCTCACTGCAACCTCTGCCTCCCAAGTTCAAGTGATTCTCCTGCCTCAGCCTCCCGAATAGCTGGGATTCCATGTGCACACCACCATGCCTGGCTGATTTTGTATTTTTAGTAGAGACAGGGTTTCACCATGTTGGCCAGGCTAGTCTTGAACTTCTGACCTCAAGTGATCCGCTCACCTTGGCCTCCCAAAGTGCTGGGATTAAAGGCATGAGCCACTGTGCCCGGCTAGGAAAAGCCTTTTTAAAACTCTATTATTACCAATATTCTCAGGGAGATGAGCTATTACAGCCATAAACCAGGAATATCTATTAAGTCAACCAAGCACATTAACAGATTAAAGGAGAAAAATGATATATTATCTTACTAGATACAGAAAAAGCATTTGATAGAACTCATCTATTCATGAAAAAATCTATTAGTAAACAAGGAATAGAGGAATTTTCTTTAACGTCATAATAAATGAAAAATGAATCTTATAGAACCTATAGTAGATATCATACTCAGTGGTTAAACACTAAAAATATCTCCTAAAGAAACAAAATGAGTAAGAATGAGAAAGGAAGGAAGAAGACAAACAGTGATTATTCATAGATGAAGTGATAACTCAAAATAATCTGCTTATATGAGTGATAACTCGAAATAATCTACTTAGAAATAATTAGAATTACTAAGTTAGTAAAATAAATAATTACAATTAATAAAAGATATCAAGATTGATGGATATAAAGTCAATATACACAATCCAGTTGGATGTCTATATAATGGTAACAAACAGAAAAAAGAATTTAAACAAAACTTACCATTTATAGTAACAACAAACTGTAGGTATTTAGGGATAAATCTAACAAAAAAATATTGTGGAGAAAATTATTAAAATTTATCAAAAGACATTAAGGAGAATGAAATAAGTGGAAAAGTAGACCATGTTCCTGAATAGGAAGACTCAAATATTAAAGACATTACCTTACCAATTCCCTAACAGAGATTTTTGAGGAACTTTGAAGCTGATTCTGGGGGAAACTAGGTTATCCATGTTGAGTAAAAACAACAACAAAAATGGAATGAATTTTATTTCTATTGCACCACCATATACAATATTAAAATCAGTTCAAGTGAGATTATTGCTTAAACATGGAGCAAATTATTACAAAACTTTATAATTTCAGGAAAAAATATAGATAAATAAATTATGACCTCAGCATAGGGCAGGATTCCTTAAACATAATGCAAGTGCAAGCCATGCAGGAAAAGATTGACATATTACATTAAAAGTATTTCTTAGTTAAAATAAATCCCATAAAAAGAAATGAAAAGACAAGAAGCTAGACTGTGATGAGCTATCTGTAACATACATGATAGCAAATGATTACTCTCCAGGGCATAGGAAAAAGTACTCAGGGTAAGTAAGAAAAATAGACAAATAATTCAATACAAAAATTAACCAGAAACAAGGCAAAAAAAAAAAAAAAAAAAAAAAAAAACAAAACAAACCCAAACAGGCAATTCACAGAGGAGAAATAAATGACCTTTCAACATCTGAACAGGTACTCATACTAATTAATAATCAGGGGAATGGAAAATCAAACCACAATAAGATACCATTTTACCTGTCTTAGGTAGGAAAAATGTTAAAACGTCTGACAATACCAAATGTTGACCAGGATGGTACACGTGTAGATTGGTTCACTCTGGAAAATAGTTTGGTGATGTTTAGTAAAGTTGAAGATGCTCATATTCTATAACCCAGTGATTCTATTCCCAAGTAAATGCCCTGGAATTTCTCCCACAGGTGCATGAATGTCCATGGCAGCATTGCTTGTAATAGCCCCCAAACTGGGAGCAACTCAAATATCCTTTGATGGCAGAATGGTTAAATAAGTCATACAATGGAATATCTGACCCAGTGCAAATGAGTGAAATAGGGCTAATGCATCGACACAAGTGAATGTGGAGTACCTAATATTGAACACAAAACTGAAGCCACCCAAAATGTATACAATATGATTCTGTTGATATGACATTCAAAAACAGGTGAAAGGAAATAGTCTGTTATTTAAGGATACTTGTATACTCATAAAACTATATTTAAAAGTAAAAGGAGTGGTAAGCACAAAATTCAAGATAGTGCTTTACCTCTTGGGAGGAGAAGGAAAGATAGTAGAGGGGAAACAGCTTCAAAGATATAGATCAGTAGCATTTCACTTCTGAAGCTGGGCCCTGAGTTTCATCTGTGTTATAACTGTATTGTGCAAATTATATTTAAATGCATTTGGGATGCCTTCACGAGAACTTAATATGCATAGTTGATCTCGTCAGGATTTAATCTCTAAAGTATCACAGGCCTGTCAGATTCGTGAAGCAAATTCCTTTTTGAGTGAATTTTGGCATACTGTTCCCATAGTGAATAATGGTATAGTTTCACTGTGAAGGCCAGACTGGCTATATTCTGTTTGAAATTACAGTTCTCACTCAGATATGCAGGCTGATTGACTCAGGTCTCATCAGACTATTCTGTTACGATATGACGGTATCTGCTTGGGTGAAACCACAACTTGCCCTCCTTCCCTTGAGCAACTCAGATAGACATCATTAACCTGACTCCTGCGATGTTGGTTCCTAGGAGGAGCACCGAACAACCAGTTCCCTGAGCAGTGGTGCTCTTACGTGGACAAAGAAATTCAGCCTAGATTATTTGGCCCTGGACTTCAATTCAGCATCACCAGCCCCCATGCAGCAGGTAGGAAGGGCTTTGCGTCTGAGAATCCCTAGGTGATTCCATTTCTGCTTAGACTTTTCTGATGATCAAATCATGCATATTCTCCTTAGAAAGTGTGAAAAATGCAGACAAGTATAATGAGGAATATTAAAATCAGCCCTAATCCCATCTCCCAGACAGAATGAAATCTTGGTGTATTTCCTTCTAGGGTGTGTTCTTTGTGTGTATATGTATAAATAGATGTCATATTCACACTTCAAAATTTGGACCATAAAGTTTATAGAAAAATGTCTCAGGCAGAAATGAGGGTGAGGTAGAGGACCCTCCAGGTGTAGGAACATCCTGTTTAGGGAACAAGTAACAGCCTAGTTTGGTTAGACTTGAGGGAGCAGTGGAAAGAACTGTAAGTTGGAAGTGGAACCCCTTAGTAAGGGGCCTTGAATGCCAAGTTGGGCAGCTACCCCTTTGGGTAGAATTCTCATCTGAAAAATGGAAATCAGAAATGACAACACTTATGTCAAGGACTGTTGTGAGGATTAATTGAGTTAATACATGTAAGTCATCATAGCTGTGAACTAGTATCACCCACTGTACAGCGTAAGGAATGAGTGCATGGGAAACAATGGAGGACTTTCCTACTCTTTTGCTGAGGTAACTCCTACTTCTTTTCTACTTTTAATATCATTCCAAAAACCTGATATGAGACTGGAGAAAAGCTGTTAAGAAGGGTGGGAGCAATAAGTATAAAAGGAGCATTACTCAGTTTTGGTAGACTATGCACTCAAAGCAAACAACCCCCAAATCTCATCTACTTTCAACACAAAGGCTCTTTTATTGCAGGCCAGAGCCTTTGTATTCCAGTCCAGGGCCCAGGCAACAGAAGCAGCCCCCATCTGAAGTGTGCTGGCCTCCTGGCAGAGGAAAAAGAGAGATTGCAGAATCACAGAATGCCTCTTTTCTCCTTAGGATTGGAACATGTCACTTCCTTTTTGTTATTGTTGTTTTCTTTTCATGAGACAAGATCTCACTCTGTCACTCAGGCTGGAGTGCAGTGGCATGGTCATAGCTCACTGCAGCCTCGATCTCCTGGGCTCAAGGTATCCTCCCATCTCAGCCTCCCAAGTAGCTGGGACTACAGTTGCACACCATCACCCACAGCTGTTTTTTATCTTTTTAATAAAAAATGATCTTGATCTCCTGGGCTCAAGTGATCCTCCTGCCTTGGCCTGTGTATTAGTCCATTCTCATGCTGCTATGAAGAAATACCCAATTATAAAGATTCCTTTATAAATTACCCAGTCTCAGGTATTTCTTACCCAAAGTGCTGGGATTACAGGCACATGCCACCATGCCAGGCCATGTCACTTCCACTTACATTATATTGGTCAAAGCAAGTCAAGTGGCTAGAGCAAAGTTGAGGAAAGCAACGTGTTTTTGTGCACACGCACGCGCATATACAAAGTATAAAGCTTCCACACAAAGAAAAGGGCAACAAATATTTAACAATGTAATTTAATACAAAAGGGTAAACATTTTCCTGACATTTTAAATTAGATGTAATGAAAACCTTTTTGTTCTCCTTCTTCAGAAACTTCTCCTTTCAGAAGAACAAAGAGTAGACTATGTCCAAGTGGATGAGCAGAAGACACAGGCTCTCCAGAGCACGAAACAGGAGTGGACGGATGAGAGGCAATCCAAAGTATGAGAAACAGGGAAACTTGGGGCTCAGTGTGAGTTTTTTCTATTTTTTTCTTTTCAACTAAAAACACACTGATGGTCAACACAGGTCAAAACCAAGAGAGACTGTGTAGTTTTCAAGGTCTTGGCCAGAACCTTTAGGAAAGAAGACCTCTTTATACATTGAAGGAACAAAAGAAGGAAGCAGTTGCCTTCCTGAGGGGGCTCTGAGAGAATCTAGCCTCCCCCCTGTCTTATCGGAGCAAAGATTGGAGTGAGTGTTGCCCAAGATTATCACAAAGCCAAGACCCAGAGTCCAGCTTAGAATACAGTTGTCCAGGCTGCCAATTGCAAACTCATTCCTCTACCTCATACTTCCTCTGAGGATTTTGACAAAATGGATTAATTGGGTGAGCCTTGGAGACATGTGGGAAACACCTGCAGACACAAAATGAGTAGGGATCTGAACAGTTTTGATACTTGAAAGGTGTGCGTGTCAAGTGAGGGTTTCTTTGTGCGATGTTCAACTGGAACTCTATCATCAGTAGTTACAATTAGAAATACCTACTGATGGTCAGTCTGAAGGCCATTCTCATGGTCCCCTATGCAGCGTGTTTCCCTGTGAGCTGGCTAATGCTAGCAGAGGAATTTTTACCACCTTGGGGAAGGCATAGGTTGTCCCTGGCTATCCTATGATGGGCCCAAGCTTTTGAGTGATAGAGAAAAATGACCAGGAAAAACCTATGAATTCCATTCTTAGGTTTCCCAGCCAATTGCTCCCCTCTGCTTGAGAAGTAACTAGGTACTGAGAGTACAAACATTCCCACTTTATAATGAGGGTGTGATGTCACCCCTTCCTTTACAGGTCCTGGGGTCCAGGACACCCAGAATGAAGGTGTTAGTTGGGCATGAAGTGTTATTTAATGTCTGTTCTTGATCCTTCTGAGCACCTACAGCTGGAAACTAAGCAGATACTGGTCCTGCATTCTGACTGAGATTTTGTCTTCTTTATGAGGATAGATCAAATTGGCAGTCAGGCCCATGATAGTCAGTGCAGTTGGGGCAGTTGTAGACTTTGCTACAGGATTTCAGGGTTTCCAATCACCCCACAGGTAAGTAAATGCCAAAGTCGTCTTTTTTCAGACCATACAAGAAGTCATTTTGATTTTCAAAGAAGCAGGTTCTGGTGACATTATTTTCTTCCTTGGACAAAGTGGGGGAAAATTTCTAAGTATTTTAACTGAGTTCAGAGTCCTTAGTGAGCCTGGACAGAGCAAGGAGAGGTCTCCCCACTCCCTAAGCCCCACAGCCAGCTCTGCATCACCACACACAGCCAAAGCCGGTGAGGAGCTGCCTTCTTCCCCATGTGACTTGCAAAGAGACTCAGGCAAGAAACCAGGGCTTCAAACTGCCAGTTCCCATGTGTGGAGCACTTGTGTTAGGATCACTGATTATCTGACAAAGGCTGATGCAGAAAAAAATTGTAGGCCCAAGTGTCAAGAACCACACCAGATTGGAGATAGAAAAGAATAGCTGAAATTATGTCAGTAGTGAAATGTCACTCAATTGACCCCCCCAAAAAGAAAAGAAATCTGTTTCTACAAAACATTTCCAGAAACGTATTTATAGCATGAAGAAATACACACATGGGTAGTGTGACCTGTTTGGATGTGATTACTGAAAAATGGAATGCTCTGAATAGGCACCCTCTGCATTAAAGGTATGGAAGGTGATAGGGGTCAGAATTTTAAAATTTTAATTTTGAAAATGGTGACTCACCCCTCATTTCCAGAGTGTATGCAATTATGTCCTGCTTTGATAACTGTTAGAGGATGGCTATGCAAAAGCATAATGATTCAAGGAAACAAAGTACAGGTAGTTTTTGAGCTGACACCAGCAAAGGTACCATAAGTCAAAATATTGGTTTTGGTGGAGATGATCGATGTGTGTGTGAGAGAGAGCTATGTTTCTGACCAAGGGCCTGATGTTTGTTACAGAAATGATCCCAGAGACCTACAAGATGTGGGAATCAGCATAACAGGGCAATGCAGCAATTAACCCCACTTTGTTTTCTGTAGTTCCTTTTCGTTTCATTTTCTTCTGTCTCATCGCGTTAGAAAATTCCTCCCAGTCAGGAGTTGTCCAGTGCAGGACAGGGGACCCAAGGGTCTCAAGCTTGCAAGTCCAGAAGGTGACAAACCCAGGAGCACTGGGAGTTAAGCTTTCCTTGGGGAAGGAAGAGCCTTGAGGTCCAGCACACAGCCTGGCTCTAAAGGCACGAAGCGACCTGCCCACCGCACAGTCCACTTCACAGGATCAGCTGAATCATGACCTTTAAAAGTTCCAAGCTGACACTGAAGGCTGTCCTCAGACCTGGCTTTTTCCTCAGTCCCTGTTCATACCAGCTCTGCACCCCCAATCACACTGATTTTTCAAATTCATTTTGTTTTTACTGTTTCATTTCTGGTGTTAATAAAAGTCTTATAAGGAGGAATCGTGACTTAAGTTCTTTTTTATTTAAGTGATGACATCCAATATAAATAAGGATCATGTTTTAAAAGTTGAATATTTGAAAATGGACTTCATAACCACTTTTACATTGAAGTACAACAAACTTAACCTGACTCACGTGCGTGTTATTTCACTGCAAACAGTTGAGCAGGTGTCTGTAATCAGTACTGCTTTGGCTCAGCCAAACCATATCTTGTCATTTTCTTTATTTCTTCGTTGGAAACTAGCTTTTATAATTGATACTAAAATCAGCTGCTCTCCCTGACACCATGTATAACATGACCTTCATGATTACTTGCATGAGAAGGCAACTGCCCTAGGCCTGCCTGTCCTCAGCAGGCGTCTCTTTTGCCACCACCTCCCTTTTCTCCATAGCCGAGTCTCCCAGCTGCCCTGGGTGCTAGGTCGGTGGCATCTCGAGGCCGTGAAGCAAGGAAGGGACAAACAAAGTAGGGAGGGGACGGGCTCAGATTTGGGGGAAACAGACCAAAGGCATAGAGAGAACAGGCCTGCGGGATCCTGGGGCAGAGAGAAAGGACAAAAAGCCACATTAAATGCCTCACCCCTGGTGAAGTACGAGGCCAATCATGAACACTTTTTTCCTACACACACACTCTAGACCAAGTCTGCGACCCACAAAAACAGCAGGTTGGCCCATAAGGCCAACAGAGAGACTCAGACCCTCACATACATGGACGCTGGAGAGCCGCAGGGACTGGATGGCTGTGCAGGGTGATCAGGTGGACAAAATGATCCAGATGGATAAAATGAATCTTGACCCCACTCTGCCGCCACACATAAACACAGATTCCAAGCAGACCTCAGTGGGAAAGGCGGAACAATAAACTCTACGTGTTCCCTGTGCTTTAGGGGAGCCGTTTTGCTTATAAGCACTGTTTGCTTGTAAAGCACTGTCTTTGTTTCATGGTCAAAAACTTCTATTTTACTTAGTTTTGTTTTGTTTTGTTTTGTTTTGGCTTCCTCTTTCTTTATTGGGCACTTTGTAGATGTCACGCAGGTCTAAAAGTCACACTGTTAAATAATTATTTCAAAACTGACCAGGACGAAGGTCCTGGTCCAGAGCTCCAAACCAGAAGCAAAAAGGAATCGGGGCGCTGGGCTGGGGGTACTCCTCCAACATCACCAAAACCCAGAAAACGAGGATGCTAAGCTCCTCCGCGGGCCAAATCCAGGGCTTGGGCCCTTGGGCTAACCTGCAGGTGCCTCTGACTGCATCACACTCAGAGTAAAGTAACCAGCAAGGGGCTGGAGGGAATGGCCAGCCGAGTCCAGACATGGACAGATGTAACTGGAAGGAGGACAGGAAACAGTTACTGTCCATCTGTAGATAAGAGAGTGCAGCTAAGGCAGGTTGAGGGGCAGGGGAGAGGCTGGGGGAGCAGTATTGCAGCAATGCAGGAGTGTAGCCCCAGGGTCCTGTCCTGAGCAGCTGGTCAGGGTAGCAGCTGTTAGTTCCCAGATGGAGCTCCTGACCCGAGAGGCAAGAGATCTAAGTCCAGCTGTTCTTTTAAATGCTGATGGTAATGCCCTATCTTGACATGACAGTGTTTTCGGATCATGCCATCTGTGGGTAGTAACTCTCCAGTTAGCAGCTTCAGAAGAGTTGACTTCCCTGCTCCATTGGGCCCTACCAGAGCCACTCGTGTGTCACGGTCAATTCCGAATTCTAGATTATTGTAGATGCAAGGCCTACTTTTGTATATTTGAAGCTCACATTTTGCACCATAATGACAGGTGGAGGGATCTTGCCACATGGTGGGAAATAAAATGACAGTGTCTTATCGCTCATGACCCTCTCTGTCAGTGCTGATGCCATCATTTTCTGTAGCGTCTTCTCCTTGTTCTGGGCCTGCTGGGCCAGCTTGGCACTGCCGTGACAAACCTCACAATGTAGTTCTTCATGTGTGCAATCTGATCTTGCTCCCAGTGAAACCTCTTCATCTGGTTCTCCTCCAGCTCTAGCCGCGTCTTCACATACTGATCATAATTACCCGTATAATACTTCAGTTTCTTGTTGTGCATATGAATGATGTTGGTACAGACACCACTCAGAAATCCTGGGAATGGGAGACGAGGACCAAGATGCGCTTAAAAGTTTTTAGTTCTTCCTCCAACCACATGCAAGCATCTAGGTCCAGGTGGTTGGTGGGCTCATCCAGGAGCAGCATGAAGGGCCAAATAAAGAGTCTTTTAGCTTCTTGCGCTGCGTGGCAGGTGTGAAACCTAGTCCATGTAAGATCCACGAGGCCCTCATCTCCATTGACAATTCCATTCAGTTCAATAAATATTTAATGATCACCTGCTACATAAGAGGTATTCTTATTGGTGCTGGGTATATAAGAATGAGTGAAACAAATATGTCTTTCCTTAAGCTTCTATTCTGGCAGGATGTGGTGGGCAGTGTTGGTGCCCTGCCCAAGTCCTCTGGCACCCCTTTCTCTGATTCCATGTGCTCTTCCTTCTGAAGCCTACACCCCTGGAGCTCCTTCTCAGAGGATAGCCCCTCAGCTCCTGGAGCTGCTTTACCTGCAAGAGCAGAGAGCTGGAAATGGCTCGGAATTCACTCTCCCTACCCTGTGGAACCTGAATCTTTCCTCCCTCTGGGATTGCACCCTTGCTTGGATTCTTCTTCTTTGCTCTGCTTTCCCCACTAGGGGTTCTCAGCCTTTGGGGTGTCCAATTTTCATACATTGCCTTCTTGAAAAATGGTCGCAACAATATTTTCTGCCTTGCTTGCTCTTTCAGCATCTAGCCACTCCCCATTAAGAGATGGAGTCTATGTCCCATCCAGTAGAACTTGGGTAGTGATGCTGTGGCCAATAGTGTATAGCAGAGGGGATTCTGACTTCTGGGGCCAGGTCATACACGATGATACATCTTCCACCTGATATATATATATATGTATCTCCTTGGAATCCAGCCATTATGCTGTGAGGAAGCACAGGCCACATGGAAAGGAACCAAGTCGCTTGGCCCTCAGACTATTCTGAGTGTTACCAGCTGGCAGCCAGCACAAAATTGTCCCCTTCCTGTGTAAGACATCTTGGAAGCAGATTCCTTCAGCCTTCGGTTTAGCCACCCTAGCTGCTGCCACATGGAGCAGACATGAGCCTTACTCCCAGTGGCTGCCCAAACTGGAGATGCAAATGATCATCATTGTTTTGAGTCGCTAAGTTTAGGGGTGGTTTGTTATGTCGCAACACTTACTAGACCACCAACCGAAGACAGAGGTGAGACAGGAAATACAAAACAAATTTGTACATTATACTGTATTTTAGAAGGTGGCAAGCAGTATGGGCAAAAAGAAAAGGGCAGTGAATTGGTCTGTGAGGGGTGCAGTTACATGATGAAGTAGGGTGAGGAGATGAAAATCGAGAAGATTTAAAGGAGATAAAGGAGCCAGCCATGAGCTAGATTTGAGAGAGCACCAAAGGCAGAGAGAGCAGAGTGTGCAAAAGCCCTCATTCAGCAGAAACCCTGGAATATTGAAGGTACAGCTGCAACACCAGGGTGGCTGGCGTGGAGTTTGTAAGAGAGTATAGCAGAGAAGGTGGAGAGGTAATGGAGGATTCACAGATTACAATGTAAGGCCTTATTGGCCCTTATAAGGATTCTATCTTATCTTCTGAGTGAGAAGGAAACCAGTGAAGGGAATTGAGTAGGGGAGACATGTGACTGGACTTAATGACTTGAAAGGATCACTGTAGAGAATATATTATAAGAAGATTAAGATTAGAATAGGGAGACCAGGTAGGAGGTTATTGCACTCAGATAGGCAAGAGGTGGTTGTAGCTCAGACCAGAGTGGCAGCAGTGGAAGTGGTGCGATGTGGTTGGATCTTGGATAGCTTAGACAGAATGACAGAATTTGCAGAGGGATTGCATGTGGGTGATGAGAATAAGAAAGGAGTCAACAATGACTCCAGGGTTTTTCACCTAAGCAACTGGATGGGAGTATTCTCTTGGATTTCCAAGCAGATCATTATTTTTAGTATATGCAAAAGCTGCAGAGTCCTATAGCTGGGTTCATTTCCTAGGGACTCATGACACCGTGCAACCTTCCTATGCCTCAGTTTGAGTGCATGTGTGTGAGAGAGAGCATGCCCACTCACATGCATGTGCCCCTTGAGGTTTTCCAACTGCAAAATGAGGGTGGTAACAGCCCCTAATATACCTAGAGATTATTGAGTCATGGTTGTTAGATGACATAAAAGAGGTGATACATCTACAACAGGATCTGACCCACAAAAGATTACCACTTGTTATTTTTAATGGAAGTTAGATATTATTTTAAATGCTTTGCATGTTATAGCTAATGAAATCCTCACTATGTGGCAGATTTTATCAAGGCCAGCTTTATTGACAGGTGAATATAAGGATCTGCTAATAGATGGTATAAGGGATGTGTGGCCAAGAGAGAAGTCTAAGAATTCAGCATATTATTTTTGATCTGAACAGCTGTCATTAATCACTGTGTAGAAGAGTTGGAAGTGGGGAAAGATTAGAGGTTCAGTTTTGGAGTGTTAATTTTATCTCTCAAGCAATTGCAGATGTCAGGATAGGCAGTTGGATCTATGAGTGTGGAGTGTGTCTTGGAGTCTAGGGACATAATTTATACACACACACATGCCCATGTGCACATTTAACATAATGTCTAACTTTCATTATAAATAACAAGTGGTAATATTTAGTGGGTCAGAGCCTGTGTATAATTTATGTCTCAACATGAGTCAATACGCACGCACGCGCGCACACACACACACACACACAATTTATCCATGGGATTAGACCAGGATATTAAGAGAATGACTGTGAAAGTGAAGATGCCCTCCTCAGCTCCGATGTAATTGCCTTTATAAACAAACAGGTGAAACAATTCCCTGTAGTTCCCATCTGTCCCTCTGTCAAGACACACACACATACTCATACTGCAACCCACTACATGGATTTCATTCCCTTTCCCCTCCCAGGTGTCTCCATCAAAACTGTTCTCAAATTGTGAGAAACCCTACCTTAGCTAATAGAGATGCAAATAGCAGACTCAATAAACTTATGGCCAGATGTTTTCTCTCAGGTGTCACAGATACAGTGGACTCTGCAGCAGGACTATGAAGTGCTTTATCTGTGTGTCAGAGGACAAAGCACAAAAGTTCTCAATTCCATGAGAGCAGCAAAGCCTCGCACGTTCTGTCCACTGACTGCAAGTGTGCCCGATAGAATATACTTAACACTACTAAACTGTACACATAAAAATAGTCAACATGACACCTTTTAGGTTATGTGTTTTGTTTTGTTTTTACCACAATTTTAAAAAACCTCAAGAACTGCTGAACGGACAGCATACACAGTCATCCAGATGATACATTCATGGAAAAAAGTCCCTTCCTTCCTTCCTTCCTTCCTTCCTTCCTTCCTTCCTTCCTTCCTTCCTTCCTTCTTTCCTTCTTTCCTCCTTCCCTCCCCCCTTTCTTTCTTTCTTTCCTTTCTCTCTCTTTCCTTCTTTCCTTCCTTCCTTCTTTCTCTTTCCTTCCTTCCTCTTTCCTTCCTTTCTCCCTCCTTCCTTCCCTTCCTTTCTTCTATGCCTTCATCCCTGTCTCCTTCCTTCCTTCCTTCCTTCCTTCCTTCCTTCTTTCATCTCTCTGTCCTATCTATCTCTATCATGAAAGAAAATGAAGTAATTAAGGGTAGGGCTTTGTAAACTGGAGTCTGGAGATTGAGAGAAGATTGCACTCACACCTGATAAAGTTCAAACCACGGAATGTTCCAGTAGACTTTGATACACACCTGAGGTCAATATCTGACAGCCTTGAACGTCTCTGGGAGTACCCCCATTAAATAACCAGTCTGAACAAGTTTGTAATTTGGGATTTCTGCACAGCCAATGAACTGCCTCAGAAAATAACTTTTTGTGGAAATCTCCTGTATAAAATTTATTCTGCCCTTGCCTTATCAGGGCTGGCCTGATTCAGTGTACCTGAATTGCAATTCTTTGTTTCCCAAATAAATGTTATTTTCTTTGGCCTCTATGTCCATCTTTCTTCAGTTAACACTCTATATCTATCTCCATCTATCATCTCTATTATGTATCAAAAGCAAGTTAGTTTGTGGTCATGGAACAATATGAACACATTTATTGCCAGGGAAAAACAAAGTGCAACGTTCTCTCATAGAAAGTCAGACTGGCTTACTGATGATGTGGGTTACTTGGCATACATGTTTTGTCATTAGGATGAACTGAATGTAGACTCCAGCATTCCCACAGAATGCACTTCAAACACATATGCTATATACACTAGACCAGATACCTTACCCCTTGCAACTATTACACACTTGATAGCAAAATCACCTGGAACATATTTTCAGATGTGTGTGAGCAAGAAATATTTGAAGAACAGAGATATAAGAAGCAGACACACATCAACTTGGAAAGAAGCCTTGGAGCCATGCACAGGCAGGACATTGAGACCCCAGAGCACCTAGTGTAGCTCACACCTGCTTAATCTAATGTATTTCAAAATGACAAAATATACTAGTTTTAAGATATCAAACAGACACTATGTGATATGGTTTGGAACTGTGTCCCTACCCAAATCTCACGTTGAATTGTAATCCCCAGCATTGGAGGTGGGGCCTAGTGGGAGGTGATTGGATCATGGGGTCGGTTTCTCATAGTTTAACACCATCTACCTTGGTGTTGGTGTGGCAATAGTGAGCGAGTGCTCACGAGATCTAGTTGTTTAAAAGTGTGTAGTACCTCCCCCCTCTCTCTCTTCCTCCTGCTCCAGCCCTGTGAGACGTGCTTGCTTCCCCTTCTGTGGGCAGCAAGCCACCCAGGTGCCGAGGCGAGAGATCGAGGGCACGAGCTGTTCCAGTATAATAAAATATATAAGAATAGTTATACTAGATATAGATAATAGATATGATTATATATGAATATCATTAATCATTAGTTTGTAGCAATTACTCTTTATTCCAATATTATAATAATCCTCGCTCTACAATCATAACGTAGGAAAAACCAGGGATAGGAGCTGAGGGGACGTAGTGAGAAGTGACCAGAAGACAGGAGTGCAAGCCTTCTGTAATGCCTGGGCAGGGCCACCAGAGGGCTCCTTGGTCTAGCGGTAGTGTCAGTGTCGAGGAAAAACACTCGCTCCTTAGCAGACTGGGAAAGGGAATCTCCCTTTCCTCGGAGAAGTTCAGAGAAGACTCTACTCCTCCACCTCTCATAGAAGGCCTGACATCAGTCAGGGCCACCCGCAGTTATCCGGAGGCCTAACCATCTCCCTGTGATGCTGTGCTTCAGTGGTCACGCTCCTGGTCCGCCTTCATGTTCCATCCTGTACACCTGGCTCTGCCTTTTAGATAACAGTAGCAAATTAGTGAAAGTACTAAAAGCCTCTGATATGCAGAAATAATGGCATAAGCTGTCTCTCTCTCTCTCTCTCTCCTCTCTTTCTCTCTGCCTTGGCTGCCAGGAAGGGAAGGGCCCCCTGTCCAGTGGACACGTGACCCACATGATTTTTACCTATCATTGGAGATGGCTCTCACTCCTTACCCTGCCCCTTTGTCTTGTATCCAATAAATATCAGTGCAGCCTGGCATTCAGGGCCACTACTGGTCTCCGCGTCTTGGTGGTAGTGGTGCCCCGGGCCCAGCTGTCTTTTCTTTTATCTCTTTGTCCTGTGTCTTTATTCCTACAATCTCTTGTCTCCGCACATGGGGAGAAAAACCCACCGACCCTACACCGTTCACCTTCCATCATGATTGAAAGCTTCCTGAGGCCTCCCCAGAAGCAGAAGCTGTTATGCTTGCTGTACAGCCTGCAGAACCGTGAGCCAATTAAACCTCTTTTCTTTATAAATTACCCAGTCTCAGGTATTTCTTTATAGCAATGCAAGAACGGACTAATGCATTATAGTACTTGAAAAGCTCTTCACTCTTTCTTATTCATTGGGTCTACAGAGGTTTACTGTGTTAGACAGTCATTCCTTTTAATAAAGTCGTGCACCACATAATGACATTTTGGTTCACGGAAAACTGCATAGACCACAGCCGTCCCATAAGTTTATAATGGAGCTCAAAATTTCCTGTCACTTAGTGACGCCTTAGCTGCCACAACGCCATAGTGCATTGCCTTACTTTTTCTATGTTTAGATATGTTTAGATGCACAGATACTTACCATTATGTTGCAATTGCCTACAGTCTTCAGTTCAGTCACATGCTATCCAGGTTTGTAGTTAGGAGCAATAGGCTCCACCATATAGCCTAGGTGTGTAGGAGGTTATATCATCTAAGTTTTGTAAGTACCCTCTAAGACGTTCACACAATGATGCAGTACTCAGAACGTACCTCTTTAGATATATTCGGTATCTTAACACTGAAATCTAATACCCTTAGTTATTCCCAATTAAAATATTGTCATGGAATGGATGGATGGTTTATAAATAATTCTGATGTGGGATAGTTTCTTCAAATAACATCTTACCATATCCTCCCAACCCTTCTGCCAAAAAAATAAAAGCAAGTGGAAATGTAGGAATAGGGGTCTACCTCCTTGGTGGCCTGATCTATGAAACCCTTAGTGCTCTTGGATTATACCTTGAGAAACACAGATCTTGAACAATATTGATAGGGGTGCGCTGTGCTTTTCTCAGTGCATACTCAGTAAAGCTATACACATAGTACGAATCACAAATATGGTAACTACTTATCTATCCATATTTTGTTAAAAATATGTATCCTCGTCAGTGCAAATGCATTCATCTGCTGATGGGCACTTGGGTTGCTTCCACCTCTTGGCTATTGTGAATAATAGTGTCTCTAATTGTGAATAGTGTCTCAAATTGTGTTCTGTTACAATGGAGAACAGATTCTTATTGAACTTATGTAAGTAACCACATTGCCATAAATTAAGTACACTTACAAACCATTTTCAAATTCTGGATAAATCAGGTAGAGAGAAAGAAATACACTCCAATATGGTTTTTCATGATCATCATTTCCCATTTGAACACGTTTCCACACTTCCTCTGTGATTTTCTTTGAGTTTACATTAATAAAACAATGGAAAGATTTGGGATACAGTCCCTCTTTATGAATTTTCTATCTCCATAGCAATGGAAAACACTTGTGAAATATTTAGCAGCTTCCTATAAATCAGAACTTACTTTTATTATCAGCACATCTGCGATAAAATGAGTAATCTTTCTGACATACTTACTGAGATGGAGCAAAATCCTGAAATCCCCAGGGGTAAAAAAGGGAACAATTACATTCAACATGGCTTGAGATGTATTAATTTTATTAAGATGCTAAGTGCTGCAACATCATTACAAGAGAACCCCTACGTTGCCTCTGGTCACTCTGCTTTCAGAAACTAAGAAATGTGACTTTAACTCTTGCTTTGTATACTATGGACATGCAGTGATGTCCACAAGAGATTTTAGTGGATTTCCAGGGGACTCACAATCCAATGATCATGTCTGTAACTGAAAGCAGTGGTTTTAAAGGGGGACTTGTCATGAAGGGTATGCAGGGGAGGGAGGGAGCACATGTGGGGTCTATGTGACTCTCTCTTCAGTGCCTTGTCTATCAGGTGGCCGAGCTGGCACCATTGTGAACAAAGAGCTAGGTTGTAAAGTGGCCACTGTCTCAAGACACACTCCAGATGGGACAGAGTTTCATGGTGGGCATACCTTAGGTTGTAAATTGACTGTTTTCTCTTGAGGCAATCTCCTGATGGGAGAGATTTCCGGCTTTGGAGCTTCTAAGTAGGTACATGGTTAGATGAGAGCTTGCCCTGTAGGGAGTGTCTGGTGCAGGGAAGGCAAAGGTAATGATTGCATTCTAAAGATTTGTTGGAGCATTATGGTACAAGATCTGGAAAGTCTCTGGGAAAACCTGTCTTGGTTCCCATACAGAGGGTGCAACAGAGGTAAACTCTACCACAGAGAAGTGTGACTATTCTTGCAACCGGGGCGAAAGTTGAAAGTAGCTTCTGCCACCACGATGATCCAGATCTGATCCAGGATGCTAACGAATGAGCTCTCGATGATGTTCGTTCAGATATAGCTTTGATTTGTTGGTGCATGTCTCTCAGGGCTATCGAGGCATTTCTTTAATTATTGGGGATGTATCCACAGCAGTTAGTCTTAACTATCGTGCATGTTCCCCACTGCCAATTGTAACTGGAGTTCCTGTGATGATATGATGACCACTTGGCTCAGTATATATTTAACAGGTTACAAGAGGAGCTATGAGTATTCATGAAGGTGATCATAAGCCCTGTTTAGTTCTTGAGAATGGGTCTGTTTAGTTAAATAGCTGCATCCCATCCAGGAGATGGCATTTTTTATGGAAACAAAAGAAAAACAAAGGTTAATGTTGGGCACAGCCTATCCAGATCTTAGACTCAAAGTGTCTTTAGTTACAGAGGAGGAAGTCGGTGGCAGACTAACATGTTTTTCTCATCTGTGTTACAAGGAATGAGGTAGCAGTAATTTCACTGGTTCCAAATCAGAGAAATGGAAGAAAAATTTGAAAGTGTTAGTTTAGGGACTCATAGTCTGGAAAGAATTCACAATTTAGTCCACATTGCAGAAAGCAATAATAATATTAAAAGGCAAAACTCAAAGATAATGGACAAGACTACAATCTAACAAGAGGTGTACTATATAGTTTTTTCTGAAACATATTTTTTCTCTCTCCAGTCCCCATTCTTACTAAACACAAATCATAGTAGGACAAACTTATTTTCAAAATTTTAGTCTTATGATGCTTGGCCTGATTATTTGCATAAAGTGCAGGAAGAATAATTATTTGGCAAATAGGTTCCTTTAAAAATCGGCTTTGCTGGAATTTTTATTCATAAGGAATCTTAGATGAGACCTCTCAAGGCCTCAAGCCCAGGCATGTTTTTTTCTGTGCTTGCAAATACTTGTATGGATTGGGTAAACATCTCTCCTTTCGAGGTCCTAAGATAACTTAGGGCTCCTAGGTCTGTAGGAAAGTGACATTCTTTATTTACCACAGGTCAGGAACCCCATATAGGGACTGCATAGACAAGCTATGAGGCCAGTTTTTCTAAGGGGCTTTTATCAGCTCTACAAATCAATCATGATTCCTTAGAGCAGTCTGTTTATAGCTAAAAGCATGCCATTCCAGTCAAAGCCTTGGGAAAATAACCATTGTCTCTAATTGTGTCCTGTTACAACAGAGAACAGATTCTTATTGAACTTATGTAAGTAACCACATTGCCATTAATTAAGTACACTTACAAACCATTTTCAAATTCTGGATAAATCAGGTAGAGAGAAAGAAATATACTCCAAATTTCACTCACAGGAGTGTACTTTACCCAATTGTTAAAAGCTGTAAATAGCTCAAAAGAATTATGCTTTTCTGTACATGGAAACACAAAAGAATTAGCAATATTTCAAACAAGAAATCATAAAAAGATTATTTTGGTCTTTTGTTAGTTCAGTCTATGTAATTAACTCTAGGTTTGCTGGATGTTCATGAACACATTAGCTCTCCATGGGAGTCTTGGAAATTTTTTTCTCTTTTCTAATATCACAGTCTCCAAAGTTATCAGAAACCTGCATTCAAGAGTACCTGTCAGAGTATTAGAGCTGATTATAAAGAATCAGAGTAAAAAAGCGATTATGGGTGACATGAGCCTCAGAACAGCCACAGTTAAAGACATAAACAACAAAGAAATTTGGTCATCTCTGTGGCACAAACAATTTAACATAACAATCATAATTACTACTGATAACGTATCAGGATTATAGGAATCTTATACAACTTTGGAACACATACTAAGAATATATTTATATGAATATAACCCAAAGAAAGCTTAACACCATTTTGTATTTGACAATGTTTCCTATATGGCTTCAATAGACCAAATAAGCCAAATATGTCTCTTTTGGACTTTAGGGTATCTCATATCCAAAAGGGTTGACCAGGTCAAAAAAGGACTTAATTTAGAATTTAACTTTAGAACATTTGTTACATATCAAAGATTTAACCACTTGACATTACAAAATAGAATCCCGGATTACTATATGTCATTTATTTAGACAAAATGATAACTCGAAAATTTTAAAAAGGCAAAAATCTTTACTTGTTGGTAGAGGAAAGACTTGGCTTTCTAAACAAGACTCAATAAAGGTAGCATGAGGCCAACTAAATCTGTCTTTTCTTCCCTCTTTTTTCTGTCATTTATTCAAAAGGAAAACAAAAATCTTTCATTATCTTTTAATAGTACATGAAAATCTTGTTCGACACAGAAGCCAAATTTCACCTTTGAATTAGTGTACCATCTATTAATGTTAAACACATTTTTTTTTTTTTTACACAGGGTCTCACTCTGTCACCTAGGCTGGAGTGCAATGGCATGATCACGGTTCACTGCAGTCTCAACTTCCCAGGCTCAGCTGATCCTCTCACCTCAGCCTCCTGAGTAACTAGGAATACAGGTGCTGGCCACCAAACCCAGCTAATTTAATTTTTTTTTTTTTTGTAGAGATGAGGTTTTGCCATGTTGCGCAGCCTGTTGTTGAACTCCTCCCAAAGTGCTAGGATTACAGGCATGAGCCACCAGGACTGGCCTTTAACCCAATTCTTAATAAAACCTTATAAACAAATCTATCCAATCTCAATTCGTTTGACCATAAGGTAAGATTTCCATAAACTTTTATAATCCTTTACAATTTTTGTTAAAGAAAAGACGAATGCTATAAGAAAACCAGATACATTGGCTCAGATTCTGGCCCTGCATCAATGTGCTTTTATTTTAATGTTTAATTTAGAGGAAAACTAAATAATCCCCTTCAAATTTCAGACAGCTTGCTCATACCTATAGAACTTCCTTAACAAGATCAATCTTTCACAAATATTTTACAACTTGTTTAAACTTTCAGTATTCTCTTATTCTTCCTGCTTAGGACAATGCTTCAAAACTTTTGAACTAGCCAAAATTGCCTTCCATTGAACAAAAACTATATATCCCTGCCTTCTTATAACCTTTTGTCAGAAACACATTCCACTTTCCTTATCCACTTTGCATGTCAAACTGTTTCTCCAGTAGTCTCAATTACATATGTTACAGTGTTAATTCTCAGCAACTTTTATTTTTGGTGAAAAACCTGGTAAGTAAGCAATTATAACCATGTATCAGCTTGCAAAGCCCAGGACCGAGACAGACCGAGCTTTAGACAATGTCTGACTCTTCCCAGCCTACCCAGGGAACCTGGCAAACTCCATATGTCCTCAGGCCTTACCTAGAATCTAATGGATGTAAAACAGAGAAGTCAAACAATTATTAAAACCAGGTTTGTGATAATAAATTATACTACCTAAAAAAAAAAAAAAAAAAAAAAAACTCATAGAAGCAAGTTATAACCTTAAAGCATCTAGCAAACAGTATCTGACCTGCCTAAATTAGACCGAATGTCTAAATTTTGAAGATGTTTTTATTTTATTAGTTTTTATTTACTTTACCAATAATCTTTAAACTGTCTTTATTTCTCAAAGATTATTGGAGTCAGATGACCTAAAGCCATTGAAGTTTCTACTTTTCTGACAATATGATTGATTTAAGCCCTTATTATATCTTAAGCCAATTAATTAGACCTCTTTCATAAATTGTGGCAGCAAAACTGATAGAAGCAAGTTATAACCTTAAAGCAAATGTCTAAGTCTTTGTCAATTCTTTAATTCAATTGTTTATCGCTTTGCTTGAGTTTTAGGAGTTTGTTGTATATTATGAGTTGAGTTTTAGGAGTTTGTTGTATATTATGAGTTGAGTTTTAGGAGTGTGTTGTGTATTACAGATACTAAACCCTTATCAGATATATGATTGGCAAATATTTTCTCACTTTCTTCAGCTTGTCTTTTCACTTTTGGGTTGAGGCTTAATATTACCATGCTCCCCGGCATCCATTTTGTTGTCTTGACATGAGTCCCCAGATGCCTCACGATGCCCTTGGTTAATAGCCTAAGCCCAGTTCCCAACTGCTACCTTCCGATTCCACTTTCCTTCCCCTAAAAGCCGTCTCACCAATACACACACACACACCCAGCTGCTTGACCAAATGTAAAGTTAGGTTAGGTCCATGTAGTTAGGTTAGGCCCCTTTTTCTGGGCATTTGCTTCGAATGCTCCAATCTTCTCACCCCCTAGTGTGATGCTCTGACCACCTCCCTGGACCCAAATAAAGGCAAGTGCCCCAGGTCCACGCACACCCTGTGCACATGTTGATTGACCTCCGTGTAGCCACCGTAACCTATGAATAACAGAAGTTCTTTGTTTCCGTCTTCTGGCTCTTCTAATGGCTGAAGGAGTACTCTCCGTTTTAAAGGATCTAAAGTAAACTAGTTCAACCATTGTGGAAGACAGTTGTGTGATTCCTCAAGGATCTAGAACTAGAAATACCATTTGACCCAGCCATCCCATTACTGGGTACATATACATGAGGATTATAAATCATGCTGCTATAAGGCCACATGCACCGCATTATGTTTCTTCGCGACTTCACAATAAGCGAGACTTGGAACCAACAAATGTCCATCAATGACAGACTGGATTAAGAAAATGTGGCACATGCATGCATGGGATACTATGCAGCCATAAAAGGATGAGTTCATGTCCTTTGTAGGCGTGGATGCAGCAGGCCATCATTCTCAGCAAACTACTCCTTAAGAACAGAAAACCAAACACCCATTGTTCTCCTCATAGGTGGGAACTGAACAATGAACACTTGGACACAGGAAGGGGGCATCACACACGGGGCCTATGATGGGGGAGGGGGAGGAGAGGGATAGCATTAGGAGATATACCTAATGTAAATGTGAGGATTAATGGGTGCAGCACACCAACATGGCACATGTATACATATGTGACAAATCTGCATGTTGTGCACATGTACCCTAGAACATAAAATATAATAAAAAACTAAATAAATACAAATAAGTAAAAAATTAAAACAACTTTCTTGATAATGTTCTTTAATGCACAAAAGTTGTTCATTTTGATGAAGTCCAGTTTAACAATCTTTTCTCTGGCTGCATGTACTTTTGGTTTCATATCTGAGAATCTATTGCCAAATCCAAGGTCATGTAGATTCACCCTGTGGTTTCTTTGAAGAGTTTTATGGTTTTAGCTCTTACATTTAGGTTGCTGACCGATTTTGCATTAATTTTTACTTACCGTGTTACATGGGGGTTCAACACCATGCTTTTGCAGGAGTAATTCCACTTGTTCAAGCGCTGTTTGTTGAAGAGATTGCAGGATTGGCACTCTTGTCAAAAATTATTTATCCAGAGATCACATCAAGTTAAAAAACTTCTGCACAGCAAAGGAAACAATTCACAAAGTGAAGAGACAACCCACAGAATGGGACAAAATATTTGCAAACTACCCATCTGATAAGGGATTAATGACCAGAATACATAAGGAACTCAAACAATGTTGTAGGGGGGAAAGAAAAAAAAGTCTAATAATTCAAGTTAAAAAGAGGCCAAAGAAGCAAAGGAACAGGAAGGGCATAGGGAGGGTTGGGAGCGGGGGCGAGGAGGGATGGGCCAACCACAGACAGGATGGAGATTTAAGGATCCCTGTGATTCCCGAGATGACCCCGAGAGCATCAGCTGGGGAACCGGATGAAAATTCACGGCAGACGTGCATTGTTTGGAAGGAGGTGAGGAGCCAGAAATGGTGAGTTATTCACTGAAGGAGTGACCACTTGATCTGTTCTTTGGCTGACTGTAGTACCTGAGACATGGTCTGCCCCATAAGAGGGACATCTTCATCCCCTTATTTAAAAAAAAATTTTTTTTGAGACAGCACCTCCTCTGTTGCTCAGGCTGGAGTACGGTGGCACAGTCAAGGCTCACTGCAGCCTCCACCTCCCCAGGCTCAGGTGATTTTCCCACCTCAGCCTCCCGAGCGCTTCGGAGGACTAAACACAGTACACTGCTGGCTGTGTTTTCTGGTTTTAGTAGAGACGAGGTATCACCATGCTGCCCAGGCTGGTCTCAAACTTCTGGGTTCAAGCAATTCTCCCACCTTGGCCTCCCAAAATGCCGGGATTACAGGTATGAGCCACCTCAGGGGGCCAGAATTTCTTTCTTAAATGTTTGATTCATTAACCAATAGAGCATCCAGCCTGGAGTTTTCTATGTGGGAAGGTTTTTAATTATGAACTGATATGGGTAGTTGATATAAAACTCCTTTTTTTTTTCTTGTGTCAGTTTTAGTAATATGTATCTTTCAATGAAATTATACATTTCATCGAAGTCATTGAATTTATTGTCACAGAGTTGTTAAATAGCATTCCTTTTATTTTTTTTATTTTTATTTTTTTTTTGACAGAGTCACGCTCTGTCGCCCAGGCTGGAGTGCAGTGGCGCGATCTTGGCTCACTGCAAGCTCCACCTCCCAGGTTCACGCCATTCTCCTGCCTCAGTCTCCCGAGTAGCTGGGACTGCAGAGGCCCATGCAGCCGGCTGGTTTTGCATATTTTTAGTAGAGGCGGGGGTTTCACTGTGTTAGCCAGGATGGTCTCGATCTCCTGACCTTGTGATCCGCCCGCCTCAGCCTCCCAAAGTGCTGGGATTACAGGCGTGAGGCACCACGCCCGGCCAATAGCATTTTTTACTAGCCTTTGACTTGTTTCACTGATGTCTGCTTTGTGATTTATTAGGTCCTCCTCCTGCTTGTCTGGGGCTAGCTTTCTCTTTTCCTCTAGGGTCTTAAGAGGAAAAGCTGAGATGATTGGGCCAGGAAGGAATGGGGAAGAAGAGTGGGGCATGGCGAGTCCACAGTCCAGACCACAGTGGGGAAGGGCCGCACCCTAGCCGTGGAGAGGAGGAGGAGAAAGTGCTGTCGTTGGAGGGGCATTTGGGGCTGAGGAGAAGCTGGTGGGTTTGTACAGGTGCTGTGGGGGAGAACGGAGGGGTGAGGTGTGTGGGAGGGAAGAGCCCAGCTGGGAAATGGGGGCTTTGCGCGGGAGGAGCTGCTCCCCCATACAGAGCCCAGCTCAAGGGGATCCCTTCTCCCCCATTCTCACGGCTCTGGACCAGAGATGCCTCAAGGCGACAGAAGCTGGAAGATCGTCAGCCTCGTGCCCAGTGAAAGCTATGGGTGGTGGAATGGGTGAGGAGGGGGCTTCTCAGTCTTGAGCCGTCCTCCTGTCCTGGGGAGCGGCTGGCTCAAGCCTGGGTCCCCGGGCTGAGCCCTGAATTGGGTGTTGCGGGGCAGGTCACCCTGGCCAGGATGTCTCCGGCACACCTGGGCCCTGAAAGGAGAGGGAGTGACAGACAGGACCAGGCAGAAGGCGGGGGAGGCCGGATGCGGTATTAAAGAGGCTGGCCAGAAAAGCCTCTCTGAGAGGGTGACAATTGTGTGCAACGCTGGAAGAAGAGATTTCTCGACAGGAGAAAGCTAGTGCAAAGGCCGTGAGGCAGGAGTGTGCCTGGTGTGCTCCAGAAAGGGCCAGGGGCCCTGTGTGGCTGCGTCAGCGTGAGCAAGGGGAAGTGTGGGAGGTGAGAAGGCCAGAGAGGAAACGCTCGATCATGTCGGGTCTGCAGGCTGCCATCAGGGCTCTGGCTTTCACTGTGAGTGAGGGAAGCCCACTGGACAGCTTAGAGCAGAGGACTGAGGCCACCTGACTTGGGTTTAAAAGCTACCAGCTCCAGCCATCCGGCCGTGGGATTAGGGTAGCCGGCTGCACCTGGGCCATGTTTGGGCAGAGGTGGCGGGACGGGGTCATGGGACAACGAAACTAAAGACTCATGCTCTGGGTGAATGAAACCCACACTTGTGGACCAGGTTGGGGAGCCCTATCTGGAAAGAGCTGGTCCCTGTGCCCGTTCTCCTCCTCCCTTTCCTCCTGGGACTCCCTTGCAGGCTCACCCCTCCCTATTTGGATTCGTATCCACAGAAGACTCCTTCACTGCTTTCTCTACCATCACAGCTTTTGAGGGCTTATCAGCAAGGACTCAATCCCTGTCTTAGTCTATTTGTGTTGCTATAGAGGGGTACCTGATGCTGAGAAATTCATAAAGAGTTTTATTTGGCTCATAGTTCTGCAGCTATAAGACGGGTGGTGCCAGCATCTGCTTCTGGTGAGGGCCTCAGACCGCATCTACTCCTGGCGGGAGGTGGCGGAAAGCTGGCATCGCATGGTGAGAGAGGAAGGATGAGCCATTCCACCTGGAATCTGGGGTGAAGTCAACTCCAGCAGAATCAAAACTGCTGAAGGGAAAGGGAGGGAGTGGTTCTAGGGGAAATATGGACACTGGTACAGGGGAACAGAGGTTGGCTGACAAAACCAACAGATGCCCTCTGCTGTGGCACAGACATGTCATCACACTCAAAATCCACTTCCAATGTTTTGAAAGAACAGGACTAGGAGAGATGGTTTCTTATTCGAGCAGACTCTTCTTTTACAACGTAAAGACGTGTATTTCCAAAGTAATACATGCTTGATGAAAATATTTCAGCATGGAAGTCTGAGGTTTAAAAGGTGAAGGTTTTATTTCCCTAACGCTATTGTCCAGCGATGAGCACTCTTGAGCGTGGAGGTGGCTGTCCAGGGAGCTACTGTGCACATCCCTACATGCTCACATGGCGGGAGCACACTGCCAAAACAAGAGTGTGCCATAGCCTATATGCAGAGATCTGGTGACTTGTTTTAACCTCTTTCTATGCTAGTACCCGACTATCTACCATGCTCTCTCTCTAGCTTCCTCACACTTCTCCCCTGGGGCAGTTGTGCAGTGATTTATTTAATTTTTCTGCAGCTGATGAACATTTACATTCTAAAAACTATTTACGTGATGGTGTCATTAAGATGCTGGTGGATTCGACCTCACTTGCCTATCCAGGAGTTTCTCAGATGGATTCCTCAAGGTGGGTGAAAGGGTATGCACATTTTTCCCTTAATAGAAAATGCCAAATAAATGTCCAAATAGATACTACTACCACTGCTACTGACAGCGTATGAGTCCTCGTTTCCAACTACAGCCTTGCCAAGCACTGGAGATTGTCAACTAATACTTTAATCTTACATTAAAATATGCTCTGGTCCCACTGAATAAATCCTGAAAGCAAGACTCAAAGGGATCTTGTTTCCAAGCAACTTAAGAGCATCCCAGGAGACAGCTCAAGAATATGTCTCTTTTGCTTTGACAAACAACAGCCACTTTCCAAACTAGCTCTGCCCAAGATGGTGCCAGCGTGACCACCCGGTAGACGAGGCAACTCAGCAAGTCACAGAGACCCCGCAGCTGCCTGCTCCCTCCCTGTATTTCATGCCAAGTCCCCATTAAAGGCCCTCTTTCACCTTTAAAGGGAAGCGAGGTGCCTTAAAGGCAGGAATATGTCTTTTCCCTAAACCAAGCATGGCAGAAAGTCCGTTTCTTAATAGCAGACATCGCTCTTGTTCATTGGACTCTGCAAGCGGTAAGAGAATCTGCGTTTTGTTAACATTCCGTGTTTACAAACATTTTACGTTGTTCACATTATTACTATTATTATTATTTTAGAGACAGGGTCTCGCTCTGTCGCCCAGGCTGGAGCTCAGGGGTGCATTCATAGCTCACTGCAGCCTCGAGATCCTGGACTCAAGCCACCCTCCCACGTCAGCCTCCTGAGTTACTGGGACTACAGGTGCCTGCCACCACGCCCTCCACCCCTAATTTTTAAATGATTCTCATAGAGACAGAATCTCGCTACATTGCCCAGAGTGGCCTCCAATTGCAGGTCTCAAGCCATCCTCCCACCTGAGCCTCCCCGAACGCTGGGAATACAGGTGCGCGCCACCATGCCCGGCCCATATCACATGTTTAATGGTGAAATGATAATGCTGGTTTTATGCATCTGTTCAAGCACATGTTTTTGAAGCATTTTTAGAAAGCACAAAAGGTCATATATGTTCAATGAAGACAATTTGGGAACAAACTTAATGCTGAGCTGGAAAAGCATCATACATGCTACTGTCATATATTTAACATATAAATGCAAGCATATTGAGGAAAGTATTCTAAAATGTCCACAGTACTTAAAGCTGAACGGCGGGACCCAGTGGCTTTTCATTTTCCCCCATTTCCCAAATTGTCTTCCATTACCTTGTGCTACTTCAATCTCTGAATCCCAGAGCCTCCCCTGCAACCCGAGGACAAGGGCACGCAAGTCTGAAGGTGCCTTCGCTCGCCGAGAAGAGACTCAGACACGGAATTGTAGCTCACTTTTATTTCCTACAGAAACAAACATGTAAGCCGGCCTCCTCCAGCGACAAACAATCAGGCCCCCACAATGAAGTGGCCGCTCGTGCAAGGACCATCCCCTAGGGGAGGAGGCACGACCTAGGAAGGGGCGCCAGGCTGGGCTTAGCCTCTGTCCTGAGTGAAGCAGAGCCAAAAACACAGGCAGAAAGCACTGCGTAATCCACATCAACAGGGAAAGCTGCTGGAGACAGGAGCTGATGGAGAGCTGGAGTTGGCGGTGGTCTGCAGCAGTCAGTCGGCTAAATGTGAGGGGCGAAGAACATCAGGTTAAAGGCGACACCTCTGCACCCATCTCCCCGGGCTCCCTCGGGTGGCGGCGGACCTGGTGTACCAGGTCTCTGTTCTGAGACCCTGTGCTTGGGTGTTCCCAGGTCTCTAGCTTTCTACCCCTCCGGGGAGGCGGATCCCAGCCTCCAACCCACCACCATCGTCCGTCCAGTCCCTTCCCTGTCCTGGTCCCGAACCGACATAAACAGTAGGTTGCCGGACACGGTGAAGTCCTTCAGAACCGCCCCTGGTCGGGGGAGCGGTGTGGCATCCGGGGACAGGACCCTGCGGACCAGCTCCGCTTCCATGGGGCGATGAAGGCATCATTGATGTTCCATTGGGGCGGTTAGAGCTTGGACATGCCTAGGGCTGCCCGGTGCCCATCCACAGGCTGTCTTCCAAGTCCCTGGCTTCCTTCCACCGCTGTGCCATTCCTGTTGCTCCACCTTCCCCTCCACCATCCTTGTCCCACCGTTTCCCCAGCCCATCCAGCCACCTTCCTGTCCACCTTCCCCCAACTCCTGATCCTTTCTCATACCACAGACCCCCACCTCCTGGCTTTTCACCCGTCCACCACTCCATGCACCACCGTTACCGCTCCACCTCCCATCCCCCACCTGCTCCCTTCCTCCGAGCCACACACCCCCCACCTCCATCCCCGGCCCCTCCCCCCACCCTCCATCTCCCCGCCACCTCCCCCCCACCTTCCCCCCCACCTCATTTCTTCCCCATGAATACTAAACCAAGCGTCTTTCCGCCCCTAGCCCCACTAGCACTTCCATTCTATTTTAGAGGCTGCACCGCCTTGGCTTCCATTAAGTAGCCTCCTCGGCCCGAGGCCCTTGCTGCCCTTGCACCCTGGGGACCTCCGTCGCCCGCAGCACCCGCCTCTCCTGGGCCGCCAGGAACGCCAGGGCCTCCTGGGCCATCAGCATCGCCCGCCGCACCCCCTGTGCCCTGGCCTGCGGCCCGCATGGCTCCTGGGCCTCTGTGGTGTCAGAGACAAAGTCAGGGCCCACGAGGACGCGGAGGCAGTGAGGCTGCAGGAAGTTCCGCCCCTGGCGTCAGGTGGAGCCCCTGGCAGCCTGGGATCCTCAGGGCGCCTGCGCTCAGGGGTCCTACTTCCGGCCCTGAGAGACCTAGGCTGACCCACATGAACCGTGACTGGTTCTCCCGGCCCGCCCCACCCCAAGAGGGCCCGGGCGGAAGGTGGCCACGATGCCAGCCTGGACCCCTCACCCCTGAGCAGCCGGCTGTCCGCCCGGGAGCCTGTCCCGGAGGCCTGCAGAGTCCAGGCAGCCGGGGAGCCCAGCTGTGTCAAATCCCCTGGTCTCCCTCACACCGAGGAGCAAGGCGGGCCTGGGAACATGGGGCCAGGGCTGTGCGGCCATCGTCCCAGACTCTGCCTGCCCTGCCTGTCCTTGGGGGAGTGCCCAGGACAGACCACGGGGCCAGGCCTCTAACTGGGTTCAGCAGCTTCGGTCCCTGTCCTGGTCGCCCAGCCAGGTGGGGGAGCTGGAGCTGCAGGTAAATTCAGTTGGGGTGGCCCGTCACCCAGGGGCTCCCTGGCCCCGAATTAGGGCCCCAGTAAGCCCAGGGCTCCCTGGCCCCAGGTCCAGCCCACGTGGATGGGAGGCACCAGCGGGACCAGAGCTGGGGGAGGGAAGGGAGCCAGGACTCCTTGAGGGGACCCCATAGTTCCCTTGTCTCCCAGCACAGACCTCATGGGATCTCCCTCTCTCCCTCCTTCCCTTGCTCCCCTGGCGGCGTCGGAGGTCTGCGGAGGGCCCTCAGCTGGGAGGTGACCCTGTGGTCTGCTGGCCTGCCGGGTGCTGGCCTACTTCTGTGTCTGGAAGGGCGTCAGATCCACAGGAAAGGTGCTGCGAGAGGTAGGCAGGGGTGGGGGTGGCATGGTCCTAGGAGCTGGGTGTCTGTCTCCACACCCTGTTCACAAGTCTGTGGGAGGAGAGGCTGCACTCCTCCATCCCGGGTGTCTGGGCTGCTCAGCAGGCCAACTCAGGCTTCCCACATCCTGCACCCTGGGCTGGGCATGAAACCGATCCAATCGTCCCGTAGGCTGTTCTTTTTGATAAACATAGAAACTGACCCTTCTGGTCTTCAAGCTTGAACCTTACAGTTGTTTTATCTGAATTCCTTCCTCAGGAAATGACCTTGGGGCCTCTCAAAGTATCAGAGAACCGAAACTCACCAGATCACATCCAGGCAATGAGATGCTGGACCCCCTCATTCATCAGGATTGCTTTCTGGGCCCTCCCGAGTTCCTGTTTTCCTACACATTGGTGCATTTCTTCCCTGCTATATAAACCCTTAGTTTTAGTCAGGGAGATGGATTCGAGACTTAACTCCCATCCCCCGGCTGCAGCACCCAATTAAAGCTGTCTTCCCTGGTAATTGTCTTCGTCTCAGTCTTTGGCTTTCTGTGCGGCCAGCAGCAGGACCTAGACCAAACCCTTGGTATTTTGGTAACATGCACACCCCCAGGAAAGGACCCCGGACACGGCTCCCACCTCTAGGCTTAAAGCGAATGCACTTCCCACACCTCCAGTCTTCCGTGTAGCAGCTTTTACCTACGTATGTCTGTGCCACATCCAGTCCTGAGACAGCTGAGTGACCCTGAGAAAGGCTTCCCCAACACGGAAACAGAGGCTGGACGGCTGGGAGAAACAACAGAGAGGCTGACAGGACTCTTGGGGACATTCTTAGAGCGCTAAAAAGTCAATGCAGACACAGCAATAAAAGCATGCCATTTTCCAAAGCAGGCTCCGGCTTCCGCCTCTGCTGCTTTAAGAAGGGGTTGGGTACACCCAGGAGGTGAGGAGACCTCCTCAGCTGGAGCTGATGGGTGAGCAGGCTCTGCTCCTGGAGGCCCTCTGCAGCCGGCACCCTTCTGGGGACTGGGAAGGGAGCAGGGAAGGCAGCAGCCCAGGGAAAGCCTCGTCCCCCTGGGGCCGAGGCACTTGGCGGGAGAGCAGGATGAGAGTGGGCTGGAGAGCAGCCACACTGGCGGGGAAGGATGGGTGAAGGGATTCCACAGGTGTCTAGAAAGCTGGAAAGAGCTCCTTAGCAGGTCCAAGCCCCAGGTGTAGGGGAGGACCAGATGTGTAGTGGAGGACAGAGACCATTGTCCAGGGGGATCTCCAGGCGTTGGCATTATTGGGTCCTACTGAGATGGGGCCGTCAAGGAGAAAACACAGGCTGTGTGTGGCAGGGCGACAAATGAGTGCTGCTACCAAGCTCTGTCCTGTTTTCTATGCACGTCTCAGAGCCCCTCCAGTGACTGTCATCTCCGGCGTCCTCCTGCACCTCTGTGTTTATAGACATCTTCTCACATTTCAGATCCTGCTGAGCCTCTGGGCCCCCTGCACGTGCCTTCTGACTCTCAGCTGCTGGGATGGGCACCTCTGTGCCCTGTGCCCAGCGCCCCTCCTGCAGCTCCCGACACATCTCCTTTTTTTCCTATGCCCTGCACAGGGTGGGCCTGGAAGCTCGGGGGAATTTGTACCCTTGGACACAGCCCCCCACTGATGCGGCCAAGAGTCACTGGATAACTGTCTTAGTCTCTCACCCTTTGAAGGACAACTCTGAGGTGCGGCTGACTGTGGAGAGAATGAAATGAAACGGATGCACAGCGATGGGTGTGGACAAAGGAACACCGACTTCTCAGGCTGCCGATACGTATCTCAGTAGAAGCACGGGGGAGGGAATGCTATATAGAGAAATATTGCTATAGTATCTGAAGAGTTTAGAATGTATTGACCTAATATAGACACAATAAAAGTGAAAACATTGGAAGAAAATTTAGATGAACTTTATTTGATTGTTGGAATGGAAAAGACTTTCTTTCTTCCTTCTTTCCTTTCTTTCTTTCTTTCTTTCTTTCTTTCTTTCTTTCTTTCTTTCTTTCTTTCTTTCTTTCTTTCTTTCTTTCTCTCTCTTTCTCTCTTTCTTTCTTTCTTTCGTTTTTCCATTATTATACCTTAAGTTCTGGGGTACATGTGTGCGATGTGCAGGTTTGTTACATAGGTATACAAGTGCCATGCTGGTTTGCTGCACCCATCAACTCGTTGACCCAGCAATTCCATTACTGGGTATATACCCAAAGGATTATGAATCACTCTACTATAAAAACACATGCACACGTATGTTTACTGCAGTACTGTTCACAATAGCAAAGACTTGGAACCAACCCAAATGCCCATCAATGTTAGACCGGATTTTAAAAATGCGGCACATATGCAGCCATGAAAAAGAATGAGTTCGTGTCGTTTGCAGAGACGTGGATGAAGCTGGAAACCATCATTCTCGGCAAACTAACACAGGAACAGAAAACCAAACACTGCGTGTTGTCACTCATAAGTGGGAGTTGAACAATGAGAACACACGGACACAGGGAGGGGAACATCACACACCGGGGTCTGTCGGGGGTGGGGGGGCTGGGGGAGGGATAGCATTGGAAAAGACTGTTCTAAGCCTACTAGCAATGACAATAATGATAACCAGTAACATTTGTTGGGTGGTTACCACGTCCCAAACCACTGTCGTAGGCACTAGACAAGAATCAGCTCATTTATCCAGAAATACACCACATTTTCATCGTCGTTATCCTTGGCGGCGAGATAATGGTTGGTTTTTTATTTTCTCTTCCAAACTTGCCCACATTTCCTCTTCTTTTACAGTGAACATGTATTACATTTATAAGCAGAAAGTGATTAAGAAAGTTATTCATTACTTGCTGTTGAGGAAAATTTCTAATGAGCTCCGGAGTGAGCCAGTTTGCCAAAGTTTAAATTAGCCTGTTCAATTCACTGGAGGCCGTATTTTTCCTCTGAAACTTGTTCTAATTGGCACCTTTTCTTGACGCAATGAGGCGGACGGTGCCGTGATGAAGTCCCTGAAGTCACCAAGCCTTGGGGCCCACGCTAGACACCACGGGGCCGATGTCGCCTGGCTCTCCCGGTTGTCTCTGTGGCTTTCAGCCACTTCCAAAAAACCATTGTTTCCAAATTCCATACACGCAGTTCATCCTACCTTGAAAGTTATTCCTCCAGAGGGCTGTTGATAGTTTGCTTCATCAGCATTTTGTCACTACCACACAATGAGATTTTCTTTTTCTTCCACACCTTGGGGGCACTCATGAAGAACACATGTGTGCTTAAACACAAAACGTACCAGGGCCCATAAGAGCCCTTCCTCTCCAGAGGGCTGGTCCTGGTCCACACACGCTGGCAGTGATAGCCTTTGTGTTTCCGAATCAGAGAAGACTTGCTCGGAATGGATGAAATGTATTTGAAATCACATTTGGCATCATCTGGAATGGCGAAGCTTCAGAGGTGACAGGGCCAGGATGTCTATATTCAGAGAGGGCCATCGAATTAAAGTTAAGCAGGGGTCTCTCTGCTTGAATTCCGGAGTTTCAAACCAGTACAGTCATGTGAGCTTGGATGGCCTGTAGGTACTTCCAACCCAACCTGACCCCAGCTGACCTCACTGCCTGTCCCCCGACTCCCGGAATGGCTTCCCTCTGCTTCGTTCTCTGTCTTGGCGACACGTGTTTCCATGGCCCCGCACTCCGTCATCTCACCTTCCGTCTAATCAGTTTCCTTCAATGTGTCGTCTCCACCCTCCCCAGGCCAGGTCGGCATCATCTCTCACCTATATGATGAGAACAATCTCCCCTGCTCTACACAGATTCCCAGCCCCTTTCCCAGGAATTTGGCCTGAGTGGGGCGGTCTAAGTGGGGATGGTGTAGGCTGGCCTCATGTGGACCAGGGGGAGGGCCCAGCCATACCTACCAGGGCTGGTGAGAGCGGCTTGTTTCGCCCTGTGGGGGTCATTGCGGGCTCTTGTGTCGGACTCAGGATGGGGGTCTGTTGGGAAGCCCCGGCTGGCCTAGTCCCCTGGCCTTGAGCCTTTGGTCTTCTCTGAGCGCCCACCCGCCATCACTTGAGGACAGTGAAAGGCAGCTGTGTTGACCCTTTGAGCAGCATGTGGCCGTTCCTAGGTTTGGTGGTAGGGGTGAGTGACCCTTTCCTGTGCAGGAATGGCGAGTACCCATTGTATGACAGTGATTTGTCTTAGTGCCTAATAGCCCAGCCTACTTTGTGAGCTCCATAAAGGCAGGAAGCTTGTCTGGAGCTTTTCTGTATCCCCAGTGCCAAACCCTGTACTGGGGAGACAGGAGGTACTCTCTCATTCTTTCTTTCAAGAAATATTTCCTGGCCGGGTGTGCTGGCTCACACCCGTCATCCCACCATGCTGTAGAAGATGGAGTTGAGCATGTGAATGAGGACCACACACAGCACAGAGAGTACCAGGTCGCCCAAGCCAGAGTATGCAGAGTTGGGAAAGATGTAGCAGGGGACTGAAGTGAGGTAGAAAAGACAGATCATAGTGAGGTGGGCAACACAGGTAGGAAAGACTTTTCTTCAGCCCCGGGTGGAATGAGTCCTGAACAGCAGCCACAAGGTGTCCATAGGAGACCATGACCGGAATGCAGAGTGCAAGAGCCACCAGAAAACTGAAGAAGATCAGGGCAAGTTCATTGGTATGTGTGCTGGAGCAACAGAGTCTGAGCAGGGAGGGAGGTCGCAGAAGAAGTGTGTGACGAGGCAAGGCCTGCAGAACTCGGGTAGAGCTGTGAGGATGGTGTAGGTGAATGCGTTGGCCAAGGCCAGCAGGGAGGAGATGGAAGTGAAGCCCCTGTGGGTCAGTCGGCCCACGAGGACTGAGTAGTGCAATGGCTGGCAGATAGCTGCATAGTAATCATAGGCCACGGCTGTGAGGAGGAAGAACTCCCAGGGTGCCAGGACGTGGAGAAAGCATATCTGGATGAGACAAGCATAATAAGGCATGGGCCCCACTAGAGCCAGCAAATGCACCAGCACCTAAGGCATCATGTTGGAGATACAGGCAGCATCCATCAGCGAGAGGTTGCCCAAGAAGAAGTACATGGGAGTGTGGTGTCAGTAGTCCACTGCGAACATGTGGCTCCCAACCCACAACCACTATGTAGATCAGCAGAAAGGTGGTGAACAGCAGGGGCCTCCAAGCCTTGCTGTCCCTCAGGCCTTCCAGAAGCAACTGGGACACTAGGGTCCCATTCCACAGCTGCAAGGAACCACGCACAGAACCCTGCACCCTGTAGTGTCCAACTCAGAGTCAGATGAGAGTCTAGGTGTGGAGTCCCAACTTACAAGGGGAAGATGGGATGAGGGAAGGACTAATGACTAGGCAGGCAGGTTTCAGATTTAATGGAGGAAGACTTGTTGGTTCAATACAATGAGGAGCCTCAAATGGCCAGGCAAATCTTTCATCTCCTGTTGAATAGAGCTTTTTTTGGGAGGAAGTGATGGGGATCAGCCTTTAGGGTATCCATGGATGGCTTTGCTGGCAAAACTGTGGCAGGTGGGAGGGCAGATACATATACAGAAAAAGTCTCTATTCCTGGAACAAAAATCCTCCTGCTCCCTGAATGAGAGAGTGGGTCCAGTAAAGTCCACCTTCCACCAGGCAGCTGGCTGCTCCCCCTGAGGTGACAACCTAATAAGCGTTGCTTTACATTGGGTACACAGCAGTGGTAAGTACCCAGATCAGCCTCGGTGTGGTAAAGACCATGTTGTGTCATCCTTCCCATAGCTGTGTCTCAAATCTCCCTGTTTGCAGAGTCAGCTCAAGCTGTGTGGAAGGCTGCGGCCATCAGCTTGTGCGTGCCTACCTACCTATGTGTCCAAAACTAGGTCTGCCAGCCCAAAGACATCAGGACAACAGACACCAACCTGTCTTGTCTGTGAGGAAGGTGTGGGAGGAGGAAGAGGGTGTCTGGTATCTGGAGCGGCTTGTGGCTTGAAGGAGCATTTCACCGAGCAAGGTTCCCACAGAGAGCCTGCCCCTGGGGCTGACACCGTATCTATGTCCTGTTCTCTGACACTTGGCCCTGTGCAGGCAGCATTCTTCTTTTCTTAGGCCTGTGCAGGAGGGACCTGCAGCCAGAGACCTGGAGCCAAAATCACAGGGCCCCTTGCACCTAGGTCGGAGCATGGGTCAAGGGGTCAGACCAGGCCGGCCTCCCTTCAGTTGTAGCCAACTTGAGACTTTGCTTTCATTCCCCAGATAATCTGACCCCAAGGAAAGTAATTCAACACTGCAGAAATGACGGAGACGGAGTGAAAGTTTACACATGCACACTCCCCCAACAACCCACAGAGTGACTACTGTTACCACGCTGGGTAGGTGCTGATAGCTAGAGTTCATGTTCCACATATCACATAAGGCTATATCTTTGTAATTTCTTTCCTTCTACTAACATTGTGCTTGCTTTGTTCTTGTGATTCTAGTTTCTTGAAATGCAACATTAGGTCATTTATTTGAGATATTTCTTCTTTTTGATGTAGGCATTTATTGCTATAAACTTCCCTGTTAGAACTGGTTTTCCTGTATTCCGTAGGTTTTGATATTTTGTTTCCAATTTCTTTACTCCCAGGGAATGTTTAAATTTCCCTTTTAATTTCTTAATTGACCCATTGATTGTTCAGTAGATTTTTAAATTTAGATATTAATATGGTTTGGCTCTGTGTCCCCAACCAAATCTCAATTCAAATTGTAATCCCCATAACCCCCATGTGTTAAGGGAGGGACCCAGTGGGAGGTGAATGGATCACTGGGGAAGTTTCTCCCATGCTGTTCTCCTCATAGTAAGTGAATTCTCATGAGATGTGATGGTTTTATAAGTATTTGGAAGTTCCTCCTTCACTCTCTCTTCTCTCTGCTGCTGCCTTACAAAGAGGTGCTTGCTTCCCCTTTGCTCTCTGCCATTATTGTAAGTTTCCTGAGGTTTCCCCAGCCACGTAGAACTGTGAGTCAATTAAACCTCTTTTGTTTATGAATTATGCAGTCTTGGGTAGTATATTTATAGTAGTGTGGGAACAGACTAATATAGTAAACTGGTACTGCAGAGAATGGGGCACTGCTATAAAGTTTGTTACATAAGTAAATGTGTCCCATGGTTGTTTGCTACACCTATCAACACATCACCTAGGTATTAAGCCCTGCATGCATTAGCTGTTTATCCTGATGCTCGAGGAGCCAAGTGTTAATCACCAAAACAATTGGGAAAATGTCTCCAGGGCATGTCACAGATCTTGGCAGCAGCCCCTCCCATCACAGATCCAGAAGCTTAGAAGGGAAAAATGGTTTCCTGGGTGGGGTCCAGGGCCTCTGCTGCTCTATGAAGTCTTGGGACTTGGTGCTCTGCATTTCAGCTGCACCAGCTGCAGCTGGGGCTACAAGGGGCCAAGGTATAGCTCAGGCAGTGGCTTCAGAGGGTGCAAGCCCCAAAACTTGGTGGCTTTCATGTGTTGGGCCTGCAAATTCATGAAAGTCAAGAAGTGAAGTTGGGGAACCTCCACCTAGATTTCAGAGGATGCATGGAAACACCTGGACGTCCAGGCAGAAGTCTGCTGTAGGGGCCAAGCCCTCATGGAGAACTTCTGCTAGGGCAATGTAGAAGGTATATGTGGGGTTGGAGCACCCATAGAGTCCCCATTCACTAGAATGGCATTCACCCATCCACCAGAAATGCTGGGTGATGGTTCACCAATTATTATGTTGCCTCTCTGAGAGAGATAATCTGGCCATACCAGGGGGAGAGGCTGTTTCCTGATGGTCCACACCTGTTAACATCAAAATGTTAATTGGATGCAGGCCCCAGGGAGAAGAAACTTTCTGGGCATGCATATTAAGAGACAAAAATGGTGAAGTATGATCTTCCATTGGAAAAAGGAAGAAAGCCTCAGGTGGGCATGCATGTATAACTCCCTAGACACACTGGGCATGCTCACTTCCCAAGGGTAAGGAGGGCTCTGTGCATGTGGGCAGCCCACCCTAAGGGAAGAATCATGGGAAAGAGGTGAGCTTATAAATGTCCTAGGATCACAGTTAAACAGGGCACTTGACCTTCTCTCTTTAATTAAACCTTCATGTGCCCCCTTGGGTCTCTTCCAAGTGCACCTTGCTTTCCTGTTGTAAGGCATTTTAAAATAAACTTCCATTCCTGCTCTGGAACTTGCCTCGGTCTCTTTTTCTGCATTATGCCCTGCAGTCGAATTCTTTCTTCTAAGGAGGCAAGGACTGAAGTTGCTACGGACCCATACAGATAGGCCAACGGTAACCTGGGGTATCTCAAATCTCTGCCACCACTAACAAGTTCTCACAAGATCTGATGGTTTTGTAAGGCAGTTTTCCCTGCTCTTACTCACTCTTTCTCACTTGCCACCATGTAAGATGTGCCTGCTTCCCTTTCCACCATTTCCTGAGGCCTCCCCAGCCATGCAGAACTGTGAGTCAATTAAACCTCTTTCCTGTATAAATTACCCAGTCCTGGGCATGTCTTTCCAGTAGTGTGAGAACAAACTAATACAGATATATGTGTGGATTATCCGAAGTCCCTCATTTTCTAGTTTTATACCATTTTGTGATCAGAAAAGATACCTGATATGATTTCAGTCTTCTTGAATTTGTTAAGACTTGTTTGGTGGCATAACATATTATATATCTCAGAGAATGTTCCACGTGCAGTTGGGAAGAAAGTGTATTCTGCAGCTATTGGATGGATTTTTCTGTATATATGTGTTAGATCCATTTGCTCTAGAGTGTAGTATATGCTTGTTGTTTCTTATTCATTTTCTGTCTTGGTGATTTTTCCATTACTGAAAGAGGTTGTTAAAGCCCCCTAGTATTATTGTATTGCAGTCTGTCTCTTTTTCAGATGAATTAATATTTCTTTTATATATTTAGGTGCTCTAATATTGAGTGCACATATGTTTACAATTGCTATACCCTTTTGTTGAAATGACCACTTTATCATTACATAGTGATTTTCTTTGTCTCTTTTTAGAGGTTTTGACTTAATGTCTATTTATCTCATACAACTATAGCTATTGCTGCTCTCTTAGTGTTTTCATTAGAGTGGAGTATCTTTTTTCATCCCTTCACTTTGACTCTATGTGTCTTTACAGGTGAAATAAGTCTCTTGTAGGTAACAAATGGCTGGGTCTTAATTTGTAAATCCATTTAGCTAGTCTATGTTGTTTGATTGGACAATATATCCCATTTACATTCAAGGTAATTATTGATAAGTAGGAACTTACTACTGCCATTTTGTTAATTGTTTCCTAGTTGCTTTGTCAATTCTCTCTTTTTCCTTCTCCTACTGATTTTCTTTGTGGTTAAGGGATTACTCTCGTAGTATGTTTTGGTTCTTTGTTTTTTATTTTTTGTTTATCTGTTATAGCTTTTTGCTTTGTGGTTACCATGAGGCTTAAAGGAAACATCTTAAAGTTATAACAGGTTATTTAAAGCTGGTAACAACTTAGGTCACAAAAATAAAAACCTCTGCACATTTACTCCACTCCCTCTACACACAATTTTTTGAGACAGGAACTCACTCTGTTGACGTGGTTATAGTGAGGTGGCATGGTCAGAGCTCACTGTAGCCTCGACCACTGGGGCTCAAGTGATTCTCCTGCCTCAACCTCCCCAGAGGCTGAGATTACAAGCACAAGCCACTATGCCCAGGTAATGTCTTTTTCTTTTTACTACAGATGAGGTTTCCCCATGATGCCCAGTGTGGTCTCGAACTCTTGAGCTCAAGCAATCCTTCCACTTTAGCACAATATGCTGGGATTACAGGTGGCAGCCACTGCATCTGGCCCATATTTTGAGTTTTTCATGTCACATTTTACAACTGTTCATATTGCATATTTTAAAATAAACCATTGTCGTTATTCTTTTTTAATTATTATACTTTAAGTTCTAGGGTACATGTGCACAATGTGCAGGTTTGTTACATAGGTATACATGTGCCATGTTGGTTTGCTGCACCCATCAACTCGTCATTTACATTAGGTATTTATCCTAATGCTATCCCTCCCCCAGCTCCCCACCCCCAGAGAGGTGTGGTGTTCCCCACCCTGTGTCCAAGTATTCTCATTGTTCAATTCCCGCCTATGAGTGAGAACATTTGGTGTTTGGTTTTCTGCGTTTGTGATAATTTGCTGAGAATGATGGTTTCCAGCTGCATCCATGTCCCTACAAAGGACATGAACTCATCCGTTTTTATGGCTGCATAGTATTCCATGGTGTGTATGTACCACATTTTCTTAATCCAGTCTATCGTTGATGGACATTTGGGTTGGTTCCAAGTCTTTGCTATTGTGAATAGTGCTGCAATAAACATACGTGTGCATGTGTCTTTATAGTAGGATGATTTATAATCCTTTGGGTATATACCCAGTAATGGGATCGCTGGGTCAAATGGTATTTCTAGTTCTAGATCCTTGAGGAATCGCCACACTGTCTTCCACAATGGTTGAACTAATTTACACTCCCACCAACAGTGTAAAAGTGTTCCTGTTTCTCCACATCCTCTACAGCACCTGTTGTTTCCTGACATTTTAATGATTGCCATTCTAACTGGCGTGAGATGGTATCTCATTGCGGTTTTGATTTGCATTTCTCTGATGATCAGTGATGATGAGCATTTTTTCATGTATCTGTTGGCTGCATAGATGTCTTCTTTTCAGAAATGTCTGTTCATATCCTTTGCCCACTTTTTGATGGGGTTGTTTGTTGTAAATTTGTTTAAGTTCTTTGTAGATTCTGGATATTAGCCCTTTGTCAGATGGGTAGATTGCAAACATTTTCTCCCATTCTGTAGGTTGCCTGTTCACGCTGATCGTAGTTTCTTTTGCTGTGCAGAAGCTCTTTAGTTCAATTAGATCCCATTTGTCTATTTCGGCTTTTGTTGCTATTGCTTTTGGTGTTTTAGTCATGAAGTCCTTGCCCATGCCTATGTCCTGAATGGTATTGCCTAAGTCTTTTTTTTTCTTTTTGGTTTTAGGTCTAACATTTAAGTCTTTAATCCATCTTGAGTTAATTTTTGTATAAGGTGTAAGGAAGGGATCCAATTTCAGCTTTCTAAATATGGCTAGCCAGTTTTCCCAGCACCATTTATTAAATAGGGAATCCTTTCCTCATTTCTTGTTTTTGTCAGGTTTGTCAAAGATCAGATGGCTGTAGATGTGTGGTGTTATTTCTGAGGCCTCTGTTCTGTTCCATTGGTCTATATCTCTGTTTTGGTACCAGTACAATGCTGTTTTGGTTACTGTAGCCTTGTAGTATAGTTTGAAGTCAGGTAGTGTAATGCCTCCAGCTTTGATCTTTTTGCTTAGGATTGTCTTGGCAATGCAGGGGTGCAGTTTTCCATATAATGAACTTTAAAGTTGTTTTTCCAGTTCTGTGAAGAAAGTCATTTGTTAACTGACTAGGGATGGCATTGAATCTATAAATTACAGCAGGCAGTATGGTCATTTCACGATATTGATTCTTCCTATCCATAAGCATGGAATGTTCTTCCATTTGTTTGTGTCCTCTTTTATTTTGTTGAGCAGTGGTTTGTAGTTCTCCTTGAAGAGGTCCTTCACATCCCTTGTAAGTTGTATTCCTAGGTATTTTATTCTCTTTGTAGCAAATGTTCACTCATGATTTGGCTCTCTGTTTGTCTGTTATTGGTGTATAGGAATGCGTGTGATTTTTGCACATTGATTTTGTATCCTGAGACTTTGCTGAAGTTGCTTATCAGCTTAAAGCTGAGACAATGGGGTTTTCTAAACATACAATCATGTCATCTGCAAACAGGGACAATTTGACTTCCTCTTTTCCTAGTTGAATACCCTTTATTTCTTTCTCTTGCCTGATTGCCCTGGCCAGAACTTCGAACACTATATTGAATAGGAGTGGTGAGAGAGGGCATCCTTGTCTTGTGCTGGTTTTCAAAGGGAATCCTTCCAGTTTTGCCCATTCAGTATGCTATTGACTGTGGGTTCATCATAAATAGCTCTTATTATTTTGAGATACGTTCCATCAATACCGAATTTATTGAGAGTTTTTAGCATGAAGGGCTGTTGAATTTTGTTGAAGGCTTTTTTTGCATCTATTGAAATAACCATGTGGTTTTTGTCATTGGTTCTGTTTATGTGATGGATTACGTTTATTGATTTGCATATGTTGAACCAGCCTTGTATCCCAGGGAGGAAGCCAACTTGATTGTGGTGGATAAGCTTTTTGATGTGCTGCTGAATTTGGTTAGCCAGTATTTTAGTGAGGATTTTCGCATCGATGTTCATCAGAGATATTGGTCTAAAATTATTTTTTTGTTGTATCTCTGCCAGGCTTTGGTATCAGGATGATGCTGGCCTCATAAAATGAGTTATGGAGGATTCCCTCTTTTTCTATTGATTGGAATAGTTTCAGAAGGAATGGTAGCAGCTCCTCTTCGTACCTCTGGTAGAATTCGGCTGTGAATCTGTCTGGTCCTGGACTCTTTTGGTTGGTAGGCTATTAATTATTGCCTCAATTCAGAGCCTGTTATTGGTCTGTATAGAGATTCAACTTCTTCCTGGTTTAGCCTTAGGAGGGTGTGTGTCCAGGAATTTATCTATTTCTTCTAGATTTCTAGTTTATTTGCATAGAGGTGTTTATAATATTCTCTGATGGTAGTTTGTATTTCTGTGGGATCAGTGGTGATATCCCCTTTACCATTTTTTGTTGCATCTATTTGATTCATTTTTTTGAGATGGAGTCTCACTCTGTCGCCCAGGCTGGAGTGCAGTGGTGTGATCTCGGCTCACTGAAAGCTCTGCCTCCCGGGTTCACACTGTTCTCCTGTCTCAGCCTCCCAGGTAGCTGGGACTACAGGCGCCTGCCACCATGCCTGGCTAATTTTGTGTGTGTGTGTGTGTGTGTGTGTGTGTTTAACAGAGACAGGGTTTCACCATGTTAGCCAGGTGGAGCTTGTGATCTGCCCATCTCAGCCTCCCAACGTGCTGGGATTACAGGCACGAGCAACCACACCCAGCCTATTTGATTCTTTTATCTTTTCTTCTTTATTCATCTTGCTAGAAGTCTATCAATTTTGTTGATCTTTTAAAAAAACCAGCTCCTGGATTCATTGATTTTTTTGAAGTGTTTTTTTGTCTCTATCTCCTTCAGTTCTGCTCTGAACTTATTGCCTTCTGCTAGCTTTTGAATTTGTTTGCTCTTGCTTCTCTAGTTTTTTAAATTTTGATGTTAGGGTGTCGATTTTAGATCTTTCCTGCTTTCTTTTGTGGGCATTTAGTGCTGTACATTTCCCTCTACACATTGTGTTAAATGTGTCCCAGATATTCTGGTACATTGTGTCTTTGTTCTCACTGGTTTCAAAGAACATCTTTATTTCTGTCTCCATTTTGTTATTTACCCAGTAGTCATTCAGAAGCAGTTTGTTCAGTTTCCATGTAGTCTTGTGGTTTTTAATGAGTTTCTTAATCCTGAGTTCTAATTTGATTGCACTGTGGTCTGAGAGACAGTTTGTTGTGATTTCTGTTCTTTTACATTTGCTGAGGAGCACTTTACTTCCAATTATGTGATCAACTTTAGAATTAGTGCAATGTGGTGCTGAGAAGAATGTATATTCTGTTGATCTGGGGTGGAGAGTTCTGTAGATGTCTATTAGGTCCTCTTGGTGCAGAGCTGAGTTCTAGTCCTGGATATCCTTATTAACCTCCTGTCTCATTTATCTGTCTAATATTGACAGTGGGGTGTTAAAGTCTCCCATTATTATTGTGTGGGAGTCTAAGTCTCTTTGTAGGTCTCTAGGGACTTGCTTTATGAATCTGGGTGTTCCTATATTGGGTGCATATATATTTAGGATAGTTAGCTCTTCTTGTTAAGTTAATCCCTTTACCATTATGTAATGGCCTTCTTTGTCTCTTTTGATCTTTGTTGGTTTAAAGTCTGTTTTATCAGAGACTAGGCTTTTTTTTTTGTTCTCCATTTGCTTGGTAGATCTTCCTCCATCCCTTTATTTTGAGCCTATGTGTGTCTCTGCATGTGAGATGGGTCTCCTGAATGCAGCACACTGATGGGTCTTGACTCTTTATCCAATGTGCCAGTCTGTGTCTTTTAATTGGGGCATTTAGCCCATTTACTTTTAAGGTTAATATTGTTATGTGGGAATTCGATCCTGTCATTATGATGTTAGCTGGTTATTTTCTCCATTGATTGATGCAGTTTCTTCATAGCATCGATGGTCTTTACAATTTGGCACGTTTTTGCAGTGGCTGGTTCCAGTTGTTCCTTACCATGTTTAGTGCTTCCTTCAGGAGCTCTCATAATGCAGGCCTGGTGGTGACAAAATCTCTCAGCATTTGCTTGTCTGTAAAGGAATTTATTTCTCCTTCACTTATGAAGCTTAGTTTGGCTAGATATGAAATTCTGGGTTGAAAATTCTTTCCTTAAGAATGTTGAATATTGGCCCCCACTCTCTTCTGGCTTGTAAGGTTTCTGCTGAGAGGTCCGCTGTTAGTCTGATGGGCTTCCCTTTGTGGGTAACGTGACCTTTCTCTCTGGCTGCCTTTAACATTTTTTCCTTCATTTCAACCTTGGTAAATCTGACATTTTATGTCTTGGGGTTGCTTTTCTCGAGGAGTATCTTTGTGGTGTTCTCTGTATTTCCTGAATTTGAATGTTGGCCTGTCTTGCTAGGTTGGGGAAGTTCTCCTGGATAATATGCTGCAGAGTGTTTTCCAACTTGGTTCCATTCTCCCTGATAGTTTCAGGTACACCAATCAGACGTAGATTTGGTCTTTTCATGTAGTCCCATACTTCTTGGAGGCTTTGCTCTTTTCTTTTTACTCTTTTTTCTCTAAACTTGTCTTCTTGCTTTATTTCATTAATTTGATCTTCAATCACTGATATCCTTTCTTCCACTTGATGGAATCGGCTATTGAAACTTGTGCATGCATCATGAAGTTTTTGTGCCATGGTTTTCAGTTCCATCAGGTCATTTAAGGTATTCTCTATATTGTTTATTCTAGTTAGCCATTCATCTAACCTTTTTTCTCAAGGTTTTTAGCTTCCTTGCGATGGGTTAGAACATGCTCCTTTAGCTTGGAGAAGTTTGTTATTACTGACCTTTTGAAGCCTACTTCTGTCAACTCGTCAAAGTCATTCTCCATGCAGTTTTGTTCCATTGCTGGCGAGGAGCTGCGATCCTTTGGAGGAGAAGAGGTGCTCTAGTTTTTAGAATTTTTAGATGTTCTGCTCTGATTTCTCCCCATCTTTGTGGTTTTATCTACCTTTGGTCTTTGATGTTGGTGACCTACAGATGGGAATTTGGTGTAGATGTCTCTTTTGTTGATGTTGATCCAATTCCTTCCTGTTTGTTAGTTTTCCTTCTAAAGGTCAGGTCCCTCAGCTGCAGGTCTGTTGGTTTGCTGGAGGTCCACTCCAGACCCTGTTTGCCTGGTATCACCAGCAGAGGCTGCAGAACAGCAAATATTGCAGAACAACAAATATTGCTGCCTGATCCTTCCTCTGGAATCTTTGTCCCAGAGAGGCACCCACCTGTATGAGGTGTCTGTCAGTCCCTACTGGGAGGTGTCTCCCAGTTAGGCTACACAGGGGTCAGGGACCCACTTCAGGAGGTAGTCTGTCCATTTTCAGAGCTCAAACACTGTGCTGGGAGAACCAATACTCTTTTCAGAGTTGTCAGACAGGGACGTTTATGTCTGCAGAAGTTTTTGCTGCCTTTTGTTCAGCTATGCCCTGCCCATAGAGGTGGAGTCTACAGAGGTGGTAGGCCTTGCTGAGCTGTGGTGGGCTCCACCCAGTTCGAGCTTCCTGGCTGCTTTGTTTACCTACTCAAGCCTCAGCAATGGGGGACGCCCCTCTTCCCACCAGGCTGCTGCCTTGCAGGTTGGTCTCAGACTGCTGCGCTAGCAGTAAGCAAGGCTCCGTGGGCATGGGATACACCGAACCAGGCACAGGAGAGAATCTCCTGGTCTGCTGGTTGCTAAGACCATGGGAAAAGTGCAGTATTTGGGCAATAGTGTCCCAGTTTCCCAGGTCCAGTCTGTCACAGCTTCCCTTGTCTAGGAAAGGGAAATCCCCTGACCCATTGCACTTCCTGGGTGAGGTGATGCCCCGCCCTGCTTTGGCTCACCCTCTGTGGACTGCACCCGCTGTCCAACCAGTCCCAATGAGATGAACGAGGTACCTCAGTGGAAATGCAGAAATCACCCTTCCTCTGCATCAATCACACTGGGAGCTGCAGATTGGAGCTGTTCCTGTTAGGCCATCTTGGAAAGGAGCCCCTTTGTCATTATTCTTTATAGTTTTGTCTTTTAACCTTCATGCTAAAGATGTAAGCAAAGTATACACCATCATTACAGTAATATTGTAAATGGAACTGTGTACTCACTTTTATCAGTGAGTTTGGTAAATTCAGACATTATCACATTCATTAACATCCTTTTCTTTCAGCTTGAAGAACTCCCTTTAGCTTTTCTGTAAGATAGGTCTAGTGATTATGAATTGTCTCTGCTTTTGTTTTTCTGAAAAAGTCTCTATTGTCTTGATTTTCTGGGTATAGTGTTTTTAGTAGGTAGTTCTTTTTTTTCCTTCAGCACTTTGAATATACTATCTCACTCCCTCTTGGCCTGTAAGGTTTCTACTGAAAAGTCAGCTATTAGACATATGGAACACCCTTATATGTTATTTGCTTCCTTTCTCTTGTTGCTTTCAGAATTCTCTTTTTGTCTTAGGTATTTGACAATTCAATTCTAATATGTCATGGGGTAGTCTTATTTGGATTCAATCTGATTGGTGTCCTTTGACCTTTCAGTACCTGAATATTTATATTTTTCTCCACTTTGGGAAATTTTCTGCTATTATTTCTTTAAATAAGCTTTCTACCTAGTTATTTTTCTCAGTCCTGCTTGAACTCTGATGACCCAAACGCTTGCCCTTTTGATGCTGTCTCATAAATCCCTTAAGCTTTTTTCATTCCTTTTTATGATCCTTTTTTGCTCCTTTGATTGGATAATTTCAAATGTTCTGTTGTTGAGCTCACTGCTTCTTCTTCTTCTTCTTGATCAAGTCTGATGTTGAGGCGTTCTATTGACGTTTTAGGGTTCAATTATTGTATTCTACAAATTTTTTTTGAGACAGAGTATCTATCAACCAGGCTTGAGTGCAGTAGTGGAATATCAGTCACTGCAACCTCCACCTCCTGGGCTCAAGCAATTATTTCACCTCAGCCTCTCAAGTAGCTGGTACCACAGTCTTGAGACACCACGCCAGCCTATTTTCTGCAATTTTTGTAGAGACAGGGTTTCACCATATTGCTCACGCTGGTCTCAAACTGTTGAGCTCAATTGATCCATCTGTTTTGGCATCTCAAAGTGCTGGGATTACAGATGTGAGCTACCAAGCTCCACAAGCAATTGTATTCTTCATCTTTAGGATTTCTATTTGGTTTGTTGTTGTTGTTGATTGTTTCCATTTCTTTGTCAAATTTCTCATTTTGTTCATGAATTGTTTTTTATTTTAATTATTTGTATTTTTGTAGTTCTCTGAACTTCTTTAAGAGGATTATTCTGAATTATTTCTCAGTTATTTCATAGATCTCCTTCTCTAATGGGTCTGTTACTGAAGCTTTATTAGTTTCTTCTGGTGTGTTGTATTTCTCAGGTTTTTTCATAATCCTTGTGTTTTTACATTGATGTCTGTGCATTTGAGGACATAGCCACCTCTTTCATTCTTTGCAGGTCTTCTTTGGTGGTAATAGACCTTTACTATTTGGTCTAACCTGAGAATCTGAATGGGCCAGCTGGTTGCAAACATACTCAAGCAGTCTTTGGTGTCATGTTCTTGAGTTACTTCCCGTGGTCTGAGTTTGAATGGTAGTGCTGCCTCGGCACCATGGTCCAGTGAGACTGCTGGCTGGAGTCCACTGTCAGGTGGGGCTGCTGCCTGGGCTCTGCAATCAACTCTGATTAGGCAGGGTTGCAGTTGTCTTCCCAGGCCATGTGGTAATATTGTTTGGAATCTGTGTCGTGTTTCCTAAAGTGTGATGCCGTTGGCTAGTTTCTCCAGTGTAGTGCCGCCATTGGCTGGAATGCAGAGCAACCACCAAAATCTGTTCCCTTGTCAGTGTAAGCTCCACCCCTAACCTCCATCTCCAACTTACCCCAAGTGTCCAACCCTGCTGGCACTCCCAATGTTCCCTGAAGTATGTGATAAGACTAAGCCTCCTCAAAGGGGTTCAGAATGGTGGGGAAGACAAATGTCAGCCTCCAACTCACTGCTCCCACGGTAGAAACTATGAGCTCAGAAAAATTCTCTGTGTGTGGTACTGTGCCAGCCTGGAGGAGGGGCAGCAAGATCAGAAAGAATTGTTCCTCTTACCATCTGATTGTGGGCTTTCTAGTTCAAAGGGGTGTCTCACATTCTCTTCTGAGTTCTGTGGTGCTCACAATGGTAGTCTTGCCTTTTGATAGTTACTGATTGGATTTCTGTTTGGGAGAGTAAAGCAGGAGAATTCCTATTCTTCCACCTGGCTGAGGTCATTCCTATATTTAGATTACAATTTCTTCTTATTTATTGTTTTCTTTTCTTCTTTTTTAGGACAGGGGCTCATTCTAATACCCAGGCTGGAGTGCAGAGGCATGATCTTAGCTCACTGTATTCTCAAACTCCTGGGCTCAAGTTATCCTCCTGCCTCATCCTCCCAAGTAGCTAGGACTACAGGTGTGTGCCACCATGCCAGGCTAACTTGTTGTATTTTTATTTTTCTAGAGACAGGGTCTCACTGTTTCCCAGGCTGGTCCCAAACTCCTGGCCTCAAGCAATTCTTCCACTTCAGCCTCCCAAAGCACTGGGATTATAGGCATAAGCTACTGGGCACAGTCTAATTTGCTTTTCTATACCTGATTTTCTAAAATATTGTTCTATCAGTTACTAAAAGGGGAGTGTGAAAATATTCACCTCTGTGGGTTTATGTATTTCTCCTTTTTTTTCTGTGAGGTTAACTTCATGTATTTTGAAGCTCTGTTATATTCAGTGCACACATATTTATTGTGTCTTCTTCATGAATTGAACTCTTTATCACTCATAAATGTCCTCTGTCCCATTTTATTCTGTGTATTCCATGGGTGATGAGAAAGGCATCCTGATGCGGCTGGTGGGGACCCGGTTAAGGAGCCATCTCCTAGGACTTGGCCGGTGCCGATCTCATCCCCTCAGGCTGTCTCCTCACACACTGGCCCAGGTCCTGAAGCAACCCCACCCAGCTGCCGTGATTCCCCACTTTCCTCTGTAGCACCCCAAGCTGACTACTGCGTACCCTTCGAGGGCCCTCCCCACCATGACCCCTGCCGCATCGGCCGGGCCCCGCCTCATCGCTTGACACCCCCATACAGCCCACACCCCACCCACCAGCTCTCACCTTGCCTGCTTTCTGCTACTTCCTCTATCCCTGTATTTCACTCGGCTGGGCTCTCTAATTTGAAGTTTCTCCAGTGGTGGGCTGGGGGGCGGGTGTTCAGGAGAGCAGGGTCTGTTCAGAGCTGCAATCTAGTCCTCCTTACTGTCCTCCATGATCCCAAATTCTAAGCAAAATACATTTTAAACACAGCGTTGCACGCAATTGTCACCCTCTCAGAGAGGCTTTTCTGGCCAGCCTCTTTAATA